>NW_028301541.1:1135000-1435833 GCF_042242905.1 Orbicella faveolata
AACTTGTCATCAAAGCCAGTTTCAAGGATGTTAACGTGGGAACTCTGAAGGGGATTTGGATAGAACCAGAGACGAGAGTTGATTGGACGCTTAAAAAGGTATTGTCATATTACTTCGGGTAAAGTCTTTTTTCTTGTGACGTAGTTTAGAAAGTTTATAAACTGGTATCTGTAGTAGGGACCAAATAACAGCCGGCTATTATTTTCGGGAAATAGATTTTTGTTTCCCTACAAAAGAAACATATAAACACTTAAGTATACTTTTACCCCATTCTATATATCCTAAAAGCGGATTAAAAGTGACTTTAAAAATATTTGATTTGTTTGTATACCAGATAAAGGTTTCAAATGGAGAAGAAACGGTAACAGCAAACTTCAATCAATTGGTTCGCAAATATAGAAGCAACTCCTATAGCGAAAGTAAGTACTGATGCACAAATTAAACCCTTGGTACAAGTAGAAAATATATAATTTCTACTGACCATGTGGCCACTTTAAAACTCGTACCACAGACGTTTCACTAACTCTCGCCCAGACGAACTAGTTTAAATATCATTTACAGTTAAAAACTGCTGACTTGGAAGTGATCTTTTAATGTCGGTTCGCTTGACTTAAGCCTCTAAGGTAATACGTTTTGCTTGCTTCCCAACTAGCCGCGTGAATTAAAACAAAAAAGGAAAAATAAACACTTAATGACAGTAATTCGAAGATGAAATTGTTGTTCTGACTTGATTCAAGTCCGACTATTCCTTTTGATGTCAACTTTGCATTGGTTTCGAAAAATTAATTAGCTGAAGTGAGTTTGATGGCTAAATGTACTTTATTGCTTAAAGTGAATACGTTTCACAACAAGGCAAACAGCTACTAATTTCCAGTTAAATAAAATTATTTTGCTCTTTTTGTTTTGCAGCTTTTTCACGGAATGGGGCATAATGATCGGTGGAATGAATAGAAATGAAACTCAAGAAAGCATGTAATAAAGCAAAGAGTGAACAAATAAAAAATTCATGAAAGTAGTTCGAAGACTGAGTGAAAAGTTAACGTGGCTCTGAGCCCAATGTACAGAATTTTTTTAGACTTTGCCAAAAATTGCATCTTGTCCTGCTTATAAAAATTCGTTCATAAAAAAGGGTTTCACCGTTCTATTTTTGAAATATGAGTAATTCAATCTAAGCTTAAGAGTGTTTTAGCAGGTCATACTGTTGCTATGGTAACCTGCTGTGTCACGAAATTGTTACCAACGTGTTCACCAAGGATTGATCAGACTTTTTTGATACCCTGATTGTAGCCTCAACTGACAAAGAGTGATTATAATGAGCCATCAAAATCTACTTTTTGGAATGTGCTGGGAACTATTTTGAGCCACCTTAAAGGTAGAGGATAGGATACAAACCGGCCCAAAGCTTTATCGATCAGTGTATTCCAGTTGTCCTCATCCCCACCTCTCTGGGGACAAACCCTGCAAGCAACCTACTTGACAGTCATTGAAATCAAATGCACAAGTGATAAAAGGGATATACCAATGGCTAAAACCCGAGGAGGCATTAATAGTACCCCCGGGCATAAAGAAGTAATGAAATATTGGTAGTATCTGTAGTATGCGAATCGATCCCTATTTGACAACTACAACAACAACAATGTTTTATTTACCCTTGACACTTAATACACATTTGCAAAGAAAATTACAATAACTTAAAATAACTTAGGGAAAAGATATGTGCTTAAAGTCGAGCCAGGGGGATAAATGAACTAGGCGCGCACGGTGGTCCCGGTTAATGTGTTAATGTTTCGGTGAGTTGAGCTAGGACACCTAATATGGCCTACATGACGATTCTAGCACGATCAAGTAATTTCGCTTCGAAATGGTGGACATTCCAGAACAAATTGAAAACGATTTCAAAGCTCCTGAAGATGGATTTTAGAGGGAAAACAACTTAAAAGTTATCGTATAAGTAACGGAGAAAGTAGTTTTCTCGAAATTTGAAGCGAGAATTCTAGCTAAACGATCGTTCGTGTCGCTTCGCACGTGTTGTAGATATTAACACAATGTTCAATTGAGGCTAAATACCCTTCCGATCGCCTGTTTTACGTTTGGAATCTTGTAATTCGGTTCGCTTCTCTGTATTGAGTAATCTATGACTATGCAATAATCCTAATGCAAATGTAAATGATAGGACCCTAGCTTTCCAGTGTTTCCGTGGGAACTTTATGAATGATATGGTTTACAAAAAAAAGAAGTGCAAGTTTTAGTTCATACAATAATGTTCAGTTTCCAATCGGCGCAAAAAAACGAGGGAAGCTTTAGTAAGAACTACTACCAGTATAAAATAGCAAGGGAAAACAAAATTTTTATTGCCAAGTCAATAATTCCAATATTTGTGCCTTGTGCCTAGGATCTTTTAAAAAGGATATTGATTGGTTTTTTAAGAGATATTAAATAGAAAGTTTCCCTCATCGAGGCTTACGGAATATAACCAAAATAGCATCGAATGTTAGGGATGAATAAATGACAAATAGCTATATTATTTTCTCACCGCAATCCATAAAAATTTGCCTGTCATGATAGATTACAAGTCGGGTTACGACCAGATCCTCTACTCTTCGCCTACATCAGACGTTGGTTGATTCTTTTTGGGGAGGGGGGGGGGGTGGGATTCCTTACACTGGGTTTTCCTCATAGCACTCGGGACATTATGATTATTATTTTATCTTCAGCATGAAACGCATCTGAAGTTCCCAGATCATTTTCTCTTCCAGATCTGACTTTGGACTGGAATTTACTTCTATTGTGATATCTCCACTGAAGTGGTTCTGGCCTTAGCTGATGTTCTTGCAGTGGCAGATCCAGACTTTGAGCTAAGGTGGGGGAGTGGGGGCGGTTTTGTTTTACTTGCCCTGCCGGCTTTTCTTCCTTCAGTCATTTCTTTTTTTATCACCCAAAATAAGGGGGGGACCTGGGCCCCCTGGGCCCCTCCCCTAGATCCACCACTGTCTTGGTCACATGGTTAACGTTTGTTCTGAGTTTCACGGGAGAAATCCCATCAAACATTGGTTCTACTAACTGAAAATACAACAGACGAGGCTGTCACCAAAGATAGAAAATTTGACACTAACACCGCTTTCTTCTTGGCCAAGGAGAACAAATAAAGAAAACCCGAAGTCTATCGAATTGATCCGAAAATTAATTTTCATGGTCTTAAACATTAAAAATGTGGAAATAATTGTTCCTTTGTAATCTAGTCACTTTATTCAGCTTACAATGAACTGGTACGACAATGAAGAAAATCTTTCCAAAGCTACTCTGCACAAAATAATTGCTGAGAACAAATTTCAACCACCTTCCAATGAAAATCGAATTATTAGTTACGGAATGGAGCCTTCTGAAAATCCAAAAATTATATAAACGGCCTTTTTCTATTATATATACGGAAAATACAAAGTTAATGTTTCAATTCAAGATAAACCACAATATTATCTACGCTAAAGACAAACTTAAAAGAGCCCACATAATAGCTGATGATATATGCTATCTATGTAAAAGTGAACAGCATACAATCCAGCATATGTTTTAAAGTGTTCCCATGTAGCTTTATTTTGGAATGAATTTTTTGACTGGTGGTCGCAAGTCACCAGTGAAAACATTCGGTTGTCAGACTCGACAATTTTATACGGACCTACAAACCCACTCAAGCACCATCAACCCCTAAGCTTGGCTTTGTTGGTGGCAAAATACTTCATTTATAAATGTAACCTAAATGAACAATCTTTACTCTTCTCGCTGTTTGAGAAACAACTTCGGGAAAACATAATGACTGAAAGGTACATTGCAATAAAAAACAAAAATGCCAAGTTCTTTAATGAGAAATGGAGATGCCTTATATTAAAAGATTTTGTTACAGAAATTTTGCAAACACCAACTTCTCAATAGGACAAATTAATTTACTTAGTGTCAGTGTCATGGTTTTCAAATTTCTAATCAGTAGCGCCTTGCATTAATTTATTTCTATATCAATTGTAGTCCACAAAGTGCCGTAGTTTTCTTCTTGTATGGAATTTACTTTACTCTATGTTTTATTGTACTGTAAGTGTTTTCTTCATGAATGAATAAAGAAATAAATAAATAAAATTCAGCTTACAATTTACAACTTTTTATATTGATTTCAAAGATTTCAAGTGATAAGTAAGGTGAACTCACAGTTAATTTTGGTTTTAAAAGAAACCTTTAATAACCTTCACAGATATATCCACGTGGAAGTGCTCCGGTTCCTTGAACCGTATGACTGCAAAAGATATTATTAAACCCTTTGATCCCACTACTAGGATACCAGATTTCCCCACAAAGTTCATCTGGGTGAGGATCAGGCTGGCTTCTCTGCCAGCGGCTGTCATCTGCGGCCACAGTGACATCAGGAGTTTCTCCCTCGGGCCATTTCCATATTCCACCTTCTTTACGCAGTCCAACGTAATAGTGAGTGTAACTTCCGGCCTCCTTAACTTTTTCTGCGATGAAGCCCTTCACTTTGTTCCACTCGTCTATCGTTTCCATGGTGACTAGGTGAGCTCCCATGTCATGACATGCGTCACGGGCCTCGGTCCATGTACTGTCAACGTCATGGAAGGTGTAGCAGTTGTTCACATTACTGGTGCTACTTGAACCTTTTGTCGCTGAAATATTCAACCAACAACAATGGTTTTCTAAATTCGTATTCCATACATGAATCGTTAGAACAGGAACGCGTGATATGTAGTCACTCTTTGATTATAACCTTCCGAAATAAGCCCAACTTTTTGTTAATGTCAACCGCTACAATGTGATTGGAGGTAGTGAAGGGCCTATTTTAAATTCTCGAACAGCTTTTATCCTACACATGTCTTTCACATCTTCCAGCTGCTTCTAACCACAGGACACAAGGTTATATGCTAACTGCAGATTCTGACCAGGCCGTGAGTGAGAACCGGTGGACCTAAACAAGGTACTCGAATGTAAAACAGGAACGTTCCTAGCTGACTACGAAGAGCAAGCAAGCAAGAACTGACTATTAAATACTAGGTGAATAGGACTGCTTAAGCAAGAATTTACTTTAGATATGTTCGTTAGATATACGAACATATCTACAGCTGAAACCTACTTTTGGAAGCCAGATCCACGTCAAAAGAGAGGCGTCCAAGAATGAAGTACGGTCTATATGTAACCTAGCTTTGGATTACCGAAGCACAACACGGATTTGGATTTGCGTCAAATGGACTCCACAAGAATTCTGTCTACGACACGAGGAATGAGCCCAAAAAAACAAGGAACAAATAGCCACAAATTTTCACAAATCTCAAATACTTTTCTCAATTGGTTCGTGGTGCACAAAGGCCCCCTCTCTCGTTATAACGGGACTTATTCATGTCTTCCCGTCTATCTGTGGCAGATGGCAGTGTTTATGATTTGAATGAGTTTTCTCTAACTGCCTGCAGAGTTTCGCTTGGCACCCTATTCTCCTCGGAATTATCAGTACCAGCGGACAGTGGGCCACGAATTTATCAGTAGGCGAAGATGCCTCAAGCCATTACGTTAGACTCGTAAGCGTTGCTTTGAAAGAAAAAGCTTGTATTTCGACAAAAAGCAAGCAGTTGCTGAAAATAGGTTGGGCAAGTAGTATTAACCAGCCATCTTTTTAGAAAAGCTTTGGTCAATTCTGTCGGCCTCCCTGCTGATTAGTTTCTCGCTTTAGTCACTGATAAGGTTGGTTTACTTTGGCTCGTACGAGTTGGTAATTCGATGTTTTAACTGGAACTCCATACTTGAACTGGAATTTATGTAATTTACGACAATCCCGCGTCCACCCCTAGCTGCATTGACTGCAACTGGTTAATTTATGCGAATAACTGTGCCCTAGCCAAACGAAATTCTCCCTAACTATGAAATAAATGAAAAACAATTCGAGAGTTCTAACCTTTTGATAGATACAAAACAAGAAAGAACATCACGATGAACTTGAAAACCACCCCTGACTTCATCTTCAACCTAAATTAAAACACCATAGAATTAGGTTTAAAAATGACTACATCTTTTTGCCGACTTCCAATTACGATCCAAGTTGAATAATAATGTTAACAAAGATAAAATCGAAACAAATATCAAAAAACGCGAATACTAAGTAAGATGATACACCTGTACCTTGCGTTGGAATTGGAGTAAAGTTTACCTCTTGACTTTTAGACTGAAAATGTACCAAGCGAAAAAGTAATCTAACCTTACTGAAGGTTCGCAAGAATATGACTCTGTCCTAGCTCCACAACGAATATTTTATAGTCTACAGGTTTTGCATTGTATGCTTGGCTAGGTTCATGTCTTTTCACACTGCCTGCAGCAAGACAAACTACTTAGCGAAGAGAGCAGAGTGAAGAGAGCAGTATGTTTACTTATTAAACATCTTTAAGAGAAAACAATTTTATTCAAATTGCTCTCAATTAAAAATACTGAAATGGTAGAAAAAATTTTTCTTCCTGTTCCAAATGGTTCGGTTTAAAAGTTTATATGTGTCAAACACGAAAACTGGTGTTCGATTTGAGTGTTTCGTGATCGCAACTCTCATAAATTCTGAGTAAGTCTGACATAAGCAGGTATTTGCCCTCTTGGCAGGTTAATAAGACTTCGCCTTCAGTAAACGGAAGAATGGGCACCAGACTAAGCAATTTGTAAATTAGAAGTTTCTAAGACCTGAACTGAAATGAAAAGGACTGTCGAGTACATAAGCTTGGATATACAAAATAATTTGAACAAGCAACACGGTTTATCATTCTAAGTGGTTCATTTTTAAGTTAAATCAAATTAGTCTCTCCTTGTGACGGTGACTTTTCTGGTGTTTCCTTAATTATGAGATATTTCTAGGATTTTAATTCTCTGTTTACTTTCTGTTTGCTTCTTTTTCCCCAGTTTAAAGATACTGTGCCGCGTATCATATTTTTAGCTCTCTTCTCGGTGTTTGGAGATGCTATGAAGCATTTTTTTCGTTCTCAAGCGATAATATTGCCAAAAATTAAAAGTGATTGTTATTCCATAGAAATCTAATGTTTAGAAAGCACTTTCCCAGAAATAAAACGAGCTACTATTACCTTATTAACTTGTATCTTCAAGAAAACATACGTCAGAGAACCGGAATGCACGTCCTTTAGAATATTTCTGCCTGCTTCGTTTTGAAGGTTGAAGTTTGACTTTTTGTCATATCATTAAAATTGAATGTCTGGGTGGTTTAATGTTTTGCAATCACCTTATAATTGATATTTTTGTGAACTGGCATTAGCCTGTAGGAGCTTAGCAGACATTGAGGA
This sequence comes from Orbicella faveolata, assembly GCF_042242905.1. Lineage (NCBI taxonomy): Eukaryota > Metazoa > Cnidaria > Anthozoa > Scleractinia > Merulinidae > Orbicella > Orbicella faveolata. The sequence continues at coordinate 1,142,320 of NW_028301541.1, forward strand.
ACACTTCACCAACGAAAGAACTTAAAAAACAAATTGAGTTCACTGTTTTTTAGCGTAAGGTATGTCCAAATTTGATTCTTTCACATATTTATTTCGTTTTGCTGTGCTTTTTCCCCAGTATATTTATACTCCTTCCATTTAATCAAATTAAAGTGATATTTATCCATCCTTTGGAAATGACAATAGTTTGTCCACAAAAGCACAAAATCAGTTAGAAGAACCAATTTCGGGACAGAACAGCTATTGAGGGACAGTAATTTTAAGTGCCACAAGTATGTTTGTCTACATTGTATCAGTGAGAAATCAAGATAAATCAAAAGACATGAATTGATTATTTAAATACAAGGTAAACATTTTGGAAACTATAAAAGTGGAAAAAAAAACCTAGTTTGACGTAATAAAAAAGCTTGTTATCTTGAGATTACATAAACGTTATTTCTTTCTGTTTTTCAAGTAAAGCGTTTCACTGACAACTTGGTTCTGAAAAGCGAATAAAAGATATTAAGAGAGAGACTCAATTTCCCACAAGAGATGACAAAAACACCCTGCGGAGATCTACCATCGGAGATCACGAGGCTTTGTATAAGGTTTTCTTAAAGCTGGAAAGTTACCAAAGAATAATTAAGTGCGAGTTGACCACTTTGGTCTCTATTAGTTGGCGCTGACTACACCTGAGTCGTTTTCCTATGAAAGCATTGTTTTCAAGATAGATGTTTTAGAATTTTGATTAATTAGCTAAGGGTTATATATTTGAAATTAAATAGGACGTTTTTGGACTTAAAACGCTAATTTGTTCAAATTTGTCTAATCTTTTTGGTTTTCTGTGTCAAATTTCTCTCACGCTTACTGGCCCCTGATCATGAATAAGAATACAGACACACTCGCCCTCACTCGCGCCATTTCGTCAATTTTGCCAAACATTTTACGGCATGTCATCGATTACAGCACAGAGGCATAAAAAGGTGGCATCAATTTGTTAAATAGAAGTAGATCGAATAAAATTCCCACCTTATATTTTTCTCAATAATAACTCAGAACCATAGTTTTCTTTTTATATTTACCTTTTTTTTTACACACAATTAAGGTTAATCATTTTAGACTTCCTGTTTTGTTATCGAAATAACATTGTAATTGCAGTGACATGATTTAACATGACAATGTCAGGTTAGAACAATTCATGCCAGTAAATATATTTTACTGCTGTTCAAGCTGTGTTTCTTGCAGACACTTGTATCTTCTGAAACTAGCGATATTTCGAAATGACAAGTTGTACTGTGACGTCATTAACCACCTGTCATGGTTTTTCTGCACAGCACAGAGATGAAGATTGTCTTCGCCGTTTTTGTGGGATGGGCAATGTTTCTAATGAGTTTGCACTTTGGTAACGTTTTTCTTCCTTAATTTGATGTATGTTACGAAAAAAACAACAGCACCAAACAAAACAGGGAGGAGGAAAATTTGAGATAAAAACATAAAATCTATTTTTTTTTTAATTTAATTTGGAATACGGGTTTTCCATTTGAAGCTTTTTCGGTTAAAAATTTTGTTTGGTGTTTTGTTTTTGGAGTAACATAGCCAAAGATAATAAAAATGGTGGATCATGGAAAATTTCTGCGTTTTTAATTAGCGATATAGAGTGTGCAATAGTGTGGAAAAATTTTAAAGAAGCATTACCATTAAGTCACCTTTGAGCTACCATTTGCTTTTTCAAATTTTTCGCTGTAGCCTTTCTCCATATAGACCAGTACTTAGTCGGTTACTCTCATTAACAAATTACTTTATTTGTCTACCCATCTATTTGTTTAATCTGTTAATAATTTTCACAAATATCGGTTATTCTTGCTTCACCATGTATTTAAGGAAAAGAGCATGTTGATAATGGAGTTAAACAATTTTGAACATGAAAACGTTTCTTTTGCAAGGTCATGCATTGGCTTCCTTGCACCATCGACTAACGGAAACTGGTCTGGCTGAGGGTAAGTTGTCATCATTATTTGTACAAGCCAGCTGATATTTTGTTTTCGGGAGCTACCTTTTTGTTATGTTGCTCCTCGAATCAAAAAACTGTATTTTGATTGATAACTTAATGCCTTACTTCCCACAATATGTTACCCCTAAGTCTTGTCTGATGTGAAGAACCTAATGAGCGATCAGTCCTAAAAAGAGGATCGGAATTTAACAGTGGGCAATGAATCACAAATTGGATTTTAATTTTCCACTATGACTGAATTAAAATTTCTGCAGATTTTCTCAATCAAGACATGTTTTTCTTCTACATAGAAATTTGGTGTTATGCGATTTAAATTGATCTATTTGAAACACCAAGAGCTAATGTCAGGAAAAAGTGAGCAAAATCTCAATTTCGTTGCAAAAAGCGAAAAATCTATTTATCTGATCATATTTTTCTCATACATTGCTATATTAGATAAATGAGAAACACGATTTTGTTTGTTTCTAGCAGAGGACGTTTAATTTATTACGAACCATGACAAACAAGTATATTGATCTTTCTGAATTTTGAAGTCATCAGGTTTCAAATGCGATATATTCTGATGAAAACACCTACGTCAGCTTTCTTATTTAAAAAAAAATCGGGAGGAATCGACTTTTTAACTTCTTCCACAAAATTAAGATTTTTTTTGCTGACGTCAGCAAAAACGTGCTATCTAAAGGAGCCACACTATGTAATGAAATTCCCAAAATTTTGGAAGTGTTTTAATAATGTATTTTTCAGAAGTGAAAGCAGACAAAAGGGCATGTCCAGGTATACCTGTAGTACCAAGAACAACTCTGATGGAACAATTGATAAAAGACGTGACAGGCAGACCTAACGTTTGTAATCTTTACACTTACGGTTGTTGGTGTGGTCAACGTGGACACGGAAAATACGTGGACAACTTTGATTAGTAAGTATGACCTTGCTTTATACCGTGGAATTCAAAAAGCAACAGTGCTATTGGAGTGAAAATTACCGTCTTTCATGGAAATTATGATGTTATGATAAAAGCAAGCTGGATTAGTCAGAATTTTTTTCTATTGAATGTTACGAAGGTTTTGCAGTATGCATGTAAATAAATCCAGTGCGATTCGAATTTGAACACGAAAAAAGGGTTGTAACGGCAATTTCTTCCTAGTCTGCAAACTTGCGCATTTGACCTTGCTTAGTGAGTGGTGCATATTAAACCAAATTGTAATAATCTTCTGCCAGGCGGGGACTCTAAACGAACTCCTGATGGCCTTCGTTTTAAGAGAAATGGACACAGGTAAAACGATCGCACGCTCGGTTTCGAGCTTTTAGGCCGAAATATAGCCCCACTTCATTTTAAGACTGAAAGAGTAGCCGAGACCGCCTTACGCGCATCGTGATTTTGACCAACTTTGGCTCGATTTGCCGGAACTTGGGGGATATTTTCCAGTCATAGGGACTCTAAACTAACTCCTGGTGGCCTTGGTTTGCACAGAAATGGACACAGGTAAAGCGATCGCTCGCTCGATTTCGAGCTTTTAGCCGAAATATAGCCCCACTTCATTTTAAGACTGAAAGAGTTGCCAAGACCTCGTTACGCGCATCGTGATTTTGACCAACTTTTGCTCGATTTCCCGGAACTTGGGGGATATTTTCCAGTCCCCAGTTTAAGGGTAATTTTCGGAAGGAAGGACAAACGTTCACTGTCAGTTTTACTTTCATAAATTATGGCAAGACCCTGTCTTTTCTCCTTCGAGCGAGCGTTAATAACCAACGCCTCTGGACGTCATCAAAATTGTCACGAATATGAAATTTTTGTCCAAATAAAATACAAGCGTAAGCTTAAATTTTTTCTTTTTTTCTTTTAACACTCACCATATATACATCGTGATCCTTCTCTTCCCTACCGTTCCTTTACATTATCCTTCTTGGCTTATTCCCTGGGCTTTGTTGCCTAATATTCATTGATATGTTGTACATATATTTATAAATGGCAAAAGTAAGACAAGAAACCAAAAACAAGTTCCTTTCCTTTTTGACTTGCTTTCTCTTTCTTTCAAGTGTAAAGATAATGAACTTCAATCAATCCATCGATCCATTAACAACCTCATAGACGTCGTCACTACTGATCGACTGGCCCTGCAGGGAGCCTATTGATTAAGAACACCCAGTACTTAAAATCAAATACATATAAATATAACTATGACTTGAACTTGAACTATTCTGTGCCCCCTTCTACCTTTTCTCCGTTGCATTTCTTTGTTTCTTTGACTTTTTTCTTCAGCTGCTGCAAAGTGCATGATTTTTGTGAGGAAGCCCTACTTAAAGATGCGGACAAGTGTAAAGTCAATGGAGGAACGTTGTTTATGACCAAAGATTTCAAATTCAACAAAGCTACCAATAAATGTTGTAAGTATCTTTAGCGTTTAACCACTTAAGGTAGCAACAATAACGATAATGATAATGATAATGCTAATAACAAATAATAGCAATTAGACCGAGTGGAGTATGCAATTCAAGGAGTAACTGCGGCAGTATTAAGTAGACCGTGGAAAGCAATTTCTTCTAAACTCAAGCGTCAACAGAATCGTCGTAACATTTTGGCCATGGAAATTTAAAAAGATCAAGCATATATCGCGTCCAAATTCTGGTCCTGTTTTTCCTTACAAATTTCTAAGTGTATGTTGAATTAAAATATATCCGTGTTATTGAAATCTCAGTCAGTCAACGTAGCCAACGATATATATATATATAAAGCTTATGTTTTTGCTAGTGTTCTCAGTTCTTTAGTTCTCACGTAGTGCTGCGTATCGGAAACCACGTATTTACCGGTACGATAAACGATAGGTTTTTGACCAATCAGAGCGTGCGAAGTATCTCAGTTATTTTATAACATATAATAAAATAATATCTCTAGTGGTTTGCAGTTACCTGGATATTGTTTAAGAGAAATGTGTGTTACTTGTCTTTTAGCTAAGTCTTCTTTGTTTGGAACAAGCCGGATCAGTATTATTTTGCCGGTTTCATAACATTCCGATACTTCTCCTAGCATTTGAAGTTGGTGCTTCTTTGTTGTTATAAGTCTGGTTCTTGTTTGATTATAAGATGTTAGGAGAAACTAGGTGAGAACCCTTCGCCTAAGGAAGCCAAATTTATCTCAGCAAGGAAACGAACCCTAACCCTAGCAATACGCTGGGTTACTTGACGATAAAATTTGTCTAATTTTACTCCTTCATTAATGTGTATGCTGAAATACTGCATAACTAACATTAGTAAGTTATCAATAATAATCGATAGTTAACACTGTTAGTAAGATGTGCTTTATTCTTATTGCTGTAGCTCCATTAAGTGAATATGGTGAAGGAAGTGATGAGGAGAGGCAGTGTAGGCATGCTTTATGTCTCTGTGAATTGGAAATGGTTCGTTGTATGGGACACAACAAAAATGAGATTGACACCACCAAGATCTCATATCAGCAATGTAATATCACAGGTAAGATTTAGTTCCAGGACGAAATGATTCATACTTATACGGAAATACTTTGAATGATTTTGAACAATTTTGGATATATTGAATTATTTCCCATTCCTTAGTAAACTTTTGATATACTGAAAACACCAATTGAGTGCAAAGTTCCTTCAAAAATCTAAATCTTTGCATTGCTAAGCCGAAAAACACTTAAGTTCGTTATATACCATTCACGTTTTCGTTTGAAGCAAAATCGTTGAAAATATCAATGTTATGTAGGTTTCTAAATACGAACCATGAAGATTTTCCCATACAACAAAATAGTGTAAATGTCTGTAGCCTGGTGTAGTCAACCGATTAATCAACTTGTCAGACCTTTGTAGAAACGCCCACTATATATTCAACTTCCATAAATCGTTGAAATTCAATGTCGTTCATACTCTCTGAGAATGACGTCATTTTCCGAGGGGGAAAGACACATTTTCTTTCGTCTTTTAAATCTGTCCTCAAAACATTCTTGTTTCGGAAATCCTACTTCTGATTTATTTTATTTTATGAGAAACTGTATTTTAATTAATTATTTCATTTATTTTATTTATTACTGTTATTAGAAATATTTCATAGGATTTAACTAATTTATTTTTTATAGTAATGTAAGCGCATTGAGTTTTTTTAAATGCACCCAAAAAACTTTATTATTATTATTATTATTGTTATTATTACTATTTTCAACCCACTAGCTTATTTCTTTTACTTACTTTTACCTTGTATATACCAATTTGTATGGAATATGTTAATTAATGTTATGATGATGATAGTAGTATTAGTATTAGTTGTAGTAACCATGATATCATGATTAGATACGGAAACATGTTTTACAGGTTTAACAGACATCAAATTATGTAAATATCGTAGCATTTTGTAAAGCTTAGCTCTAGTTTTTGTCACAATAAATTAAAATAAAAAAATTTTTAAAAAAAATTTTCAACCCACTTGGGCAAACGACTACGTCAGTCGGCTTCTCTTTCTCTTGGGATGGGAGATGAAAACAATAAAAGATCCTCAGTTGGCAAACTCAACGGATCGAACGCATTCAAAACGACAGCCATGCTTTAGAACTAACTTGCAATACAACCGGCACCCTCTGGAACAACATGCGATGACAACTAAAGGTGTGAACAACTTAATTTATTGACGCAAAGTTGATCAAGAGACTTGGAACTGATTAATATTTTAAGAGTACCTTGTGAATCCTTACTAGATCTACTAATAATGTCCAATTACAGACAGTCCTGTTTGCCACAGCAAGGCGGATTTGATTGTTGTGATCCAAGACAGTCAAGGTACTTCCTCAGCGACGGCTGAAAACATAAAAACCGTGGTGCGAGCAATGCTGAGACGACTAAGCCATGAATCAACTGACTTCAACTTTGCACTGGCAAAGTACTCTACGTCGCGGCGAATGAGTTGTTTTGGAAGCGCACAGGAAACAATAAATTACATGAACAACAAATACCAACACGGAGGAAGCGGTCGTAACCGGTTAAAACTTGCTCTGAGTAAAATGGTCTTGGAACATTTTGACAAGCGTCGCGGTGACAGAAAAACGGACACGGCGAAGGTGAGATTTACTATTTTCCGTCTTGGTCCAAACTATGTGATCAATAAATTACCTTGCATTCAACAAGAAGTATCTGTAGTTGTTGTTGTTTTTTTTTTGTATCAAAATTATATTGATGCAAAACAGAATCATACTTGAAGATAGCAGGTCTCAAATTGAAATGTCTCTTACATTCGAACCTCTCCATAAGGACTACCTTAATTGGGGACAAAGGAAAGTGGCCGTTGTAGAGAGGTGGCCGTTATTGGGAGATAGAAGTGTAATATAAGACGTGATTTTTTCGGGAGGGGGCAACATTTTTATTTACTTATGGCAGATTATTGTATGGCTGTGTCTCACAAGGACTGGGAACTACCAAATTCACGAATTTGATTGGCTGAAATCGATATTGACGGCGGTCTAAATTTTCCCATCTAGACCGGTTTCATTTTGCGTTGAAAAAGTAGCAAACTAAAATACAAAAATGTTCACCATTTTCTTTTATTTTCTGCTCAATCATTTAAAGAGCTGCCAAAAAGCCTGATGACAAAAAAAGGACGAGCAAATTTCGGCACGTTTAAATTAAGCTCATCACCGTTTGCAAGCAAAATGTCAGCAAACCAGTTACATTGCCATATAATAAACATCTTATTAACCGAGCTAAGTCGGTCGGTATGGGAGAATCTTGACCTCGGTCGTGTGTACAGACCTCACTGCGTTCGGTCTGTACTCACGACCTTGGTCAAGATTCTCCCATACAGACCTCCCGCTCGGTTAATAAGAGCTAAATATAAATACGTATCATATAAACAATTGTCACTAAAAAGAAGACAGACAGAAACGGAGACGAAAGACGAGCGCCGCGGATCAAATTGCATTTCCTTTCATATTAACTTAATAGGGTCTGTTCTGTATACACCGTTCGTCAGTAGTTGATTAAATGGCCGTTGTCGCGAGGTTGTTTTTGCAGGCGCTTTAGTGGCCATTGCCGTTTTGGAGAGGTGCAGTTGTATAGAGGTCAAAATAAAAGCGAATGTAAGGACCGTGCGCTGGGACAGAAAAAAATGGCCGTTATCGAGCGGTAGCCGTAATTAGAGGTTCGACAGAACATTCGTTGTCAATCCTGTTGTTCACTTTCCTTACTCACAAAATCGTTTTCAATTTTGAAGATTCTAGTCATATTCTCAGACGGGAACACGGTGGATGAGAATGGGGAACTTATGGACACCTTCATGCTTGAGAAAACAGCCAAGTTTTTAAGAGTCAACAACAACATCAAAATAGCTGGTGTCCTTATTCCCAACACTGAGAAAACACCACGAATACAAGAGCTCAAAGGCATCGTCACTGAACCAGATGACGCCATAGTAGCCGATTTTTCTGCTCACTTTAACAAGATTGGAGATGTCTTAGCAGACCAAATAAAGGGATTCATTTGCTATTATGGTAAGAATGACCTTTTATTCAGAGGGAACTCAATCTTTTTATCTCTCTGTAAAGAACTGGCAAGTAAATTATAATGGCCTTCATGAGTACTTTCTCTTCCAGAAGGTGGGAGTGGGAGCAAGTTAAGGACACTCCATGGAATTTTCCCGTTTTCTATATCTCGACCCAATTTGAGGTTAATATCTGTCATTATCCAGTTCTTGGCAGTTTCTAAAGTAAAAATTGGGCCAAATAATACTTCGCGGTTGCGTTTTGTTTTGTTTTGTTTTTTTTTTTGGGGGGGGGGGGGGAACCGAAACGAAATGAGTTAAGTTTAAATTTAAGTTTAAGTATAAGTTTTTTGCAGATCTGCAAAAAACAAAGCAGAGATACTAATGTTTAACATTAATTACAGGTGCTTATTGGTGCGATCTCAAGGCGGATGTGATTGTTCTGATTCAAGACAGTCAAGGTATTTCCTCAACGACTGTTGGAAACGTTAAAAGCGTAACGCGACGAATGATGGCTAAACTAAGCGCTGAGTTAACTGACACTGACCTCAACTTTGCTTTGGCAAAGTACGCTACGTCGCGGCGAATGAGTTGTTTTGGAAGCGCACAAGAAACAATCAGTTACATGGACAACAAATACCAACACGAAGGAAGTGGCCTTAACCTGTTAAATCTTGCCTTGAGCAAGATGGTCTTGAAACATTTTGACAAGCGTCCTGACGACAGAAAAGACGACACGACAAAGGTGAGTTTTACTCTGGCTATTTTCCTCTTTGGTCAGAAACTGTGTGATCAACAAATTTAAGTTATCCACATTATCTATCCTTTTTTATCAAACTGGCTGTCAAGAACGTTGAAGATTTTGGAAATAAAGGTTGTAAAAATCAGACCTCAGTTATGTTGTAACAAAAACAGAAACACACTGCAGGATGGCAGATCCCAAATTTTAATGCCTGTTGTTTACAATGCCAATACTATTTTTTATCCTTATTCAACAAATCGTCTGCAATGTTCAAGGTTCTAGTCATACTCTCAGACGGGAACGCGCAGAATGAGAATGGTGACATTATGGACACCTCCACACTCAAGCAAACAGCAGATTCGTTGAAAGACAACTTTATCAACATTTTTGGTGTCCTTATTCCCAATACCGAGAAACCGTCACGAAAACAACAGCTGAAAAGTATCGTCTCTGTGCCAGATGACGTCATAGACACCGATTTTAACAGCATCGTAGATCTCCTTACAATGCGCGTGAAACGATTGGTCGGCTGCCTTGGTAAGAATTTCACAAGGAACTTTATCTTTCTGTTATTTTCCAAATTAAATGACAAGTAGCAGAAAAATGCCGTATTTTTATCCAAAAATTCAGAATAATTGATAACAGGGCTAGGGGAGTACCTTCCAGTTTAGTTATGCCAAGATTAAAGAAATGTATGTGGACCCTAGGTTGTTTCATTGCGTTCTTAGTAATAAATATTTTTTTATCCCAATAGTTAAGTATACAGTCAGAGTATACACCCCGAATTCACACGCGAGGAGTGACTACAGATTGACTGTTAGGATTGAAGGACAGGGGAAACAAAATACCACAGGTCACGTCTTGTACGAGACAACACAAGACACCAAAAGGTTTGATATATGTTCCTTTTTGTGTTCCTCATGTTCAGGGTCCGGGAGGACATGTAGAGTGACGAGAATGCTTGTAATACCTTTTCGTGGTTAAAATTGGTGGCCTTGGATTGCTTGTATGTAGCTTATATATGGAAGTTCCCTCGAAATATCCCGAGGTATTTCCCGAATTTTGAACTTTAAATTTTAGAATATCGATAACTTATTTGAGTTAAAGGGCCCTAGTCAGCCACACCTTTGTCTCTGTTTACATTTCAGAGTTTGGCTATTATATTTTATTCGGAGTATGTCGAAATGAAGGAAATCTCTGTGAAACTACTCAAGAAAATTTAACATACTTTCAGGAAAACAACTTACAGTAAAGCAATAAGATTTCGCTTCACCATGCATGCAATATTAATAATTTCGATGGCATCGGCGGAAGCTAACAAGGGTCCTTTAAGATGCATCGCTAATCGTTTTTTTTTTTAGCAACCTACACGTGATTGTATCAGAGTTCTATGATCTTGATGTGGGCACTGTGAAGAGGGTTGAGATAAAACCAAAAAGGCTTCCTTCAGCTTCACCTTTCAGAGCTGGGTGGAACCTTAAAGAGGTAACGTGATAGTATTTTCTGTTAAAGTTTAAACATAATTTAGAAGAGTTATTTTTTTATCATTTAGTTTAACTGCATATATTACATAAAATACTGCTATGTATTTGGTACAATTCATTACTTAATAACCAAGTATGGTTTGCATGCTCTCACTAATTTACATACGGCACGTAAGGGTGCGTTTCTTTAAGAAAATCCAAAAACAGATTTTGCGTTTCTTTACTGAACAGATCAATCCAAGATCACTCGGGTCATGGCGCATCAAAGAAACCGAAGAATCCTTGCCCAGGGTGAATTCTTCGGTTCCTTTGATACAACATGATCCCAGTGATCTTGGATTAATCTGTTTAGCAGAGAAACGCATAATCCGTTTTTGGATTTTAGAATCCAATCTTAAAGAAACGCACCCTTAGTAAGCTAAAATACTTTAATGGCGGACTGATTGACTACCTGACGGAGTGACTGACTGACTGACTGACTGGCTGACTGACAGACAGACAGACATAACTTTAATTCTTATTAACCGAGAGGGAGGTCAGTAACGGAAGGTCAGGAGCACCGAACAAAGGCAGTGGGGTCGGTACTCACGACCGAGGTCGAGATTCTTCCATACAGACTAATCAAGCGCGGTTAATAAGATTTTTATTAAATGGCCAAACAAGAAAACCTCAGGTCGCTGAAAGCAACAGTAGCCGGTTTGTAGTCGTGTCCAGTGCGGTTGCGAACTGAAAATGAAAAGTGTGACCAGGAGAAGGTCGGCTCTTATTTGGTGTTAAAGACACATTTGACGTAAAACAATAGAGAACAAAAGGAAAAAAACGCTTTGTGAGGCGGTGTTGTATTGTGACGAGTCCAGCGTCTTCTGAACCAAGAAGGAGCCAGAAGGTCGAATTCATTGACGGATATGTTTTCAATTCAGTCTGTAGTTTCTTTTACTGGCTAACAAAATTTCTAAGACGCATTTAAGTCGCTTTTAGTCTTGTATTGAGTGACCTTTTACTTCTTGACTTAAAAAGACTTCTCTATTTCGTATTCAGCTGGTGTTTTGATTGCCTTAGAAAGACTGCATGTTTTTTATACCTTTTTCTCTTCGTCTTTTGAGCTCTTTCATTTAGTATTGCTAGCAGAAACAAGCAAAATGATTCTGTATTTTTTGTGTGCAACTTTCTCGAGGTTAAAGTAAAGGGTAGAGCAATCCAGACGCCGCTCTAGATGAGAAAATCTAGACCGTGGTCAATATCGATTTTAGCCACATACTCGTAAATTTGTAAGTTCACAGTCCTTGCGAGACACGGCCATATAATAGAATCTCTTACCTACCGATCGTAAGGGCTGCACTGGGAAATACTGACCCAAGGTCGAGCGATGCGAGTTCTGTACAAAAATGACCGAGGGCCTATATTCCCCAGCACGGCTGGAGCAAGCTATGTAAGTAAGTAGTTTATTATAATATATAGATTTAGGCCAGCCTAAAAGCGTAGTTCCTGGGCCGGGTTGTTCAGAGCCCGACTAAGCTAACCCAGGAAAAGGTAGAATTAATTTTGATTTGAGTTTAATAACTTTGCGGTGAGGTTTTCTGTATATTGTTTGGCCTTCTGTTTTGAGTTTTAATAATCACCATATACACGAAACAAAGCAGCAAAAAATATTTGTACAGGAGAAAAAGTTATAATTCGGTTAATCCTGGGTTAACGTTAACTGGCTTCCGAACAATCCTGGCCTGTTTTCAACAAGTTAACGTGACATGAGCCCGCGATCCAAACCAAAAACAGCACTTGGTCAGCGGTCAGCTTCAAAAAAAACACGCGACCTCGATGAGCTATAAACTTGAGCCCGCGATATGGTCACGTGATACTGGTCAGCGGATACCTTGTTTTGACAGGTGTCAATTGATCATAACATAGATGTCCAATATCAAAGAAGTGCACGGTAAACCAAGGCTGCATGTCTCAGTCAACCTATTATTTGGAGTATGGCCGCCATGTTGCGCGACTCCGTCGTCGTCGCCGTCGTGCGTACGCGCCCACGAGCAATACCGCTAGCCATGATAACCATGAGAAAATCAACTCATGGGTTTCCTTTTCTTTCCTATATGAGTATGGGGCTCCGCTTGGCGGCCCTTCGGGCCGCCGGAGCTCCGCTATGAACTCGAATCTGAAGTTGCAGGTTTCCGAAAACAAACAATACACGGATTACAACCGTTTCCATCGACTGTTTTCACGTAAACGTTCCATATGGCGAAATCCAGATCAAGAAAAACCAATCAAAACTACGTTGCCATATAATAAATACCAATAATAATGATGATAATAATAATAATAATAATAATAGTAATAATAATAATGACAATAATGACAATAATGATCTTTATTTATACACGTTAATTAATTAAAGCTCATAGCTTGTGGGGTAGTGTGTAAATCAACAGTTAAAAAAAGAAACGAAACGAATAACCAACTTTGATTTAGCACACTAACAGGAAAGGAGCCAAGCGGTAAAACACTATAAACCTACAGAGGAAAAAAAAAGAGAAAGGTAAAAAGACCAGACAACTAAAACAAGGGCGGCAACATAATAACAGCTTACTTCTATCAGTTATACAAATCAAGTGACACTGCTTATGTCAGGGGAAATATTCCCCCCACCCCTTTTTTAGGCCTGGTATTTGCGTAACGCGAAGACCGAGCAACAGCATCTTTTAGAATATTTGCTTTGTTTGTGTATCAGGTGAAGATTACAAAGGGAGGAGAAACATTAACGGCAGCATTCGACCAAGCCATTCCACAATGGAACAGAGATAAACGTTGGTATTCTGGTAGGTTCTAACGCGAAACTCTTTTAAACGCTAGATTTTTTTTCCAGAATTGTGATGACCATATCTACACAGAAACTCGAATATCGATAAGTTTTAACTTTAATTTAAGCTATTAGAAGTGCTAAACCCGCAACAACCGAGCTCAAGACGGAAAAGGATTTTCATAATCAACCGATAACCTAGACAACATACGATAGGATGCACTGGGACAGAGACACAGGTATTAATCTTACGAATTTGTACTCTGAAAATCGAATAACAGCTTGACCTTGTTAAAGGTTAAAACTTTCCATAGCATGCATAGGTCAGTGATAGGCTAAACTGAAAAACACAAAAGAACGCTGAAGGAAAAAAGGAAAGAAAACCAAAAGAAAATAAAATCGATTAGAATAAGCTGCGCTTTTTTTCTTTACAAATTCTTTTTTCTGTGCATTTTCACACCCAGTGTTAAGATACTACGTCAAAATATAAGACACCGTTCTTCAAATCATGTTTCAAATAACTAATACTTTTTAATTTCGCAATAATACAATTTGCTCATCTTTATTGCATGCCCAACCACCGATCTGAGAGTGGAAGTTTTAAGAAAATGATTCCCACTGCCTTATAATAATCTCGTAAAATAAATTATTAGCTTCATAAAGGTGCGATGATACGGGCAACATTTTTCTTCAACTTGTCTCGCAACTTTGTTGCATTGCAAGTTGAAAACCTTTGTTGCGCGTATTACCACGTTTGTGACCAACTTGTCTCGCAGCAAAATACAGTGTTGCAAGTCTGCGGAATTCTTCAAGTATAATTGGTCAATCGCGTTTAAATAAAGATGGAGCTTTCTTTTCAAATAATTTAGCGTTTCCACGAACTTCCACTTCCATTTCTGGCCGTCATTTTCTTCTTCATTTTCCCTGCCAGCGAAGTTCTCTCAGTATGAAGCTCGGTTCCGTTTCAGATTGTTAGGCGAAAAGTTGTATTTTTTCGACAGTTCTTCCAAGCCGTTTGCCTTTTTCGCTGCTTGTTTTGAAGAGACAAACGAGGTGTCCCAAAGACAATGATAGCCCTCGAGGTGTTTGTACAGGGCAAATTTATGACATTCCGAGAGTTACTGGTCTACTTCGAGTTCACGCCCGCCTTCACTGTCCGCTATGTTTGTTTTCTTTGCCGCGTTGCCGCGCTTTGCAACAGCGTTGAATTCAAATTTGTTGCGAGACAAGTTGTAGCTTCAGTGGTAATACGAGCAGCAAAACTAAAATTTGTTGCAGAAAGTAGAACTCGAGTCTAATTTTCGCAACATGTTGCCTCAACTTGCAACACTATATTTTGCTGCGAGACAAGTTGTTCACAAACGTGGTAATACGCGCAACAATGTGGGTCAACTTGCAATGCAACAATGTTGCGAGACAAGTTGAAGAAAAATGTTGCCCGTGTTACCGGACCTTTAATCATGATACTTGTTTTAGTGGACCTCGTAGCTCGTGGCAACTCCAGATTTTCATATATATATATATATAACTTCAGAGAAGTTCAGGTCTCACGAGTAATCATCGTTTTATTGCTACAGAACTGTTTCGTATGGTACAAGGACCACACTCATCAGGCAATTT
The DNA here is from genome assembly GCF_042242905.1 of Orbicella faveolata. Lineage (NCBI taxonomy): Eukaryota > Metazoa > Cnidaria > Anthozoa > Scleractinia > Merulinidae > Orbicella > Orbicella faveolata. The sequence goes on from NW_028301541.1 coordinate 1,157,433, forward strand.
TAACGAATGAACTGTTGAAATTGGAAAGCTGGCAGTTATATATATATGTTCTATCAACGAACTCATGTTAAAACAACAGGCAAAAGTCTGATGCTATATTGATTTTGTATCAAGGTACAAGAACGATAAACCGATCTCACATCTGACTTAAGATGTCAGTCGTTTATAATTAGACTTCAATATAAATATCATTGAAGATGGCCATATATAGGAGAACCATTTACCCTTGATCTGACTGGGTGTGTATACCGAGAAAAAATGCAAGTGACGCGTGGGATATCCCATAGTGTAGCACTTAAAAGCGTTCCATTACTGATTTCGAATTTTGCTTTGCAGCTAGAGCATGGCTTCGACCTTACCGTAAGTAGAATGAAAATGAAGCAGCAATATGTAAATAATTGCTATGAAAGAAATCAGCGGAAAAAGTAGAGAAAGTAATGATAGTGCTTAGAAAACGGAATTATTGATCCAACTGAGCTCAAAACATCTGTGTATTGATTTTTGCAATGTTCAACTGTCTTGAAGCAATTTGGTGGCTAAACACATGCTGTGCAACACAAAAATGATAGCCCTGAAATTCAGGTTTTAAGGTTAATTGAATATACTTCTGCTCGAGTACTCCAAGCAAATTGGCTCGTTGTGTTTGAGCATTAAAACAGCAAAGATGATTACAAATTTATTGCCTCTAAAGCCTACAGCTTGATTAGTTGGATGGCTTATCGGAAATCGACGGTTTTCATTCGCTGCACGGGATTTTGACTTGGGTAAGAGATGCTCCTCTGAAAGCTCTCAGTCGCCAACAGCATAAACAATGTATATCTCAAATTAGAAAATAGAAACTACAAATAGCAATTGGGAGAGGTGTATGTGGTCATATCTTGTTTCATTCCATTCTTCTTTCATAATTATTCGGTTATTTCAACAGTTACGTACTCTCTTAAAATTTACACGCCGAACACCAACGTTGAAAATTTGCTCATAGCAAGAGTTCAACTTGTGGGAGAGGAATTCATGGAAACTGAAAGAAAAACCGTGATCGATTCAGCAAACAGACCAGAAACAGAAACGCTAGGGTACGTAAAATACTATCTAGAGACTGTGTTTTATCAGCGAGAAAGACGTTGAAAATATGGCGCACAGCGGATTATTTTTGGTACATTTCAGGGTGTTTGGAAATGTGGTAAAACACAGTCTCAATTGCTTTGCATATTTACTCAATCGAAAATATAGTAAGCGGAAGACAATGGCACGTGAAAAAATGCGTTCAGATGTCCATACACCACCAGGGTTATGTTTTTCTCTATTAAACCTTATATATCCTACATTCAGCCGAGCTGACGGGCGGGCAGGGGCTGGGAGCCGAGAGACTATTTCGACACAAGATCGTCGCACGTTTTGGCGGATAACATTTCTTTGTTTGATACAGCCTAGTGTGTCTAAATGTAAAACGGGTTTAAAAACGTGAAACAAATTACGTTTGTAACAAAATTTCTGAAAATAATGATACCTGTTAGGGTTGATAGGATTTAAAGTCGCGGCCACAAAAGGTGATTCCGGTTCCTTTTAGGTTCTTCAGATAGACAGAGATAGATGGCCTTTATTCATACACGATAATATTTTAAGCTACAAGCTTGTGTGGTCGTGTAAAAAATGAAAATAAAAGAAAGGAAAGTTACACATTATGTAAATATAACTCTAAAATTATGAACTAGATTGTCCGATAATGCCAATACAAAATATAACTTATACCGCTTTACTCTCGGGAGAGGACTAATTGTAATGGTAATAGTAATAACAATAACAATAACAATAACAATAACAATAACAATAATAATAATAGTAATAGTAACAATAATAATAACATTTATTACAGGAAACTCTCTCACCTAGCGGTGATATACAGAGCCGTCTTGTTCTAAATACATCATTAGTCACATAATTAAAGGAGTAAAATGTTTTCTAAAACTTAAATAATGCAGAAAGTCTGAAAAAAATTACATAACTGAGAATTCAAAAGTCTATCTAAAATAAGTTAAGCAGCCTTATTTTGTGGCAACTGTAGGTTGTTCATTACCTGCAGAGGAAATTCTAATTGAACTTTCATTCCAATATCATATTATATCCGATTATAAATTCCTTTTAGAAACCAACTTGTCATCAAAGTAAGTTTCAAGAATATTAACTTGGGTAGGCTGCAGGGAGTTTGGATAGAACCACAGCCAAGGGTTGATTGGACTCTTACAAAGGTACTGTGATATTATTTTCGGTAAAAGGTTTTTTCTAGTGACGTAGTTACTGTTATCTGTGGTAGCGGCAGTAGAAACAGCCGCCTATCATTATTTTGGGGAAATGTATTTTTATTTCCCTACAAAAGTAACATATTAGTACTAAATATACCTTTACCCTGTTTTATATATCCCAAACGCCGATTAAAAGTGACTTAAAAATATTTGTTTTGGCGGTGTCAGATAACGGTTGCAGATGGAGAAGAAACTGTAACTGCAAACTTCAATAAATTGTTCCGCGCATGGACGATCAACTCGGATAGCAAAGGTTAGTAGTGATGCGAAATTAAAACCTTGCTACAAATAGAAAATATGTGAATTCTAATTTCAGTGGGTTCACTTTAAAACTCGTTATTCATAAATCTTCGCCCTGGCCCAAGAGGATTGTTTTAAACTTCAATTTAAGTTAAACTTCAATTTAAGTTGCTGGCTTGGAGATAATCTTTTATGTCTAAGGTAACACGTTTCACGTTTCACATTGTTTCACGTTTCACGTTTCACTGCACAAATCCAGCCAATGCAAACTGTTGCTTCTCATTTAGCCGTGAGAATCAAACATGAAAAAAAAAACTTTTAATGACAGTTCTTCGAAGATGGAATTGTTGTTCTAACTTGATTCAAGTCCTATTATTCCTTTTGATCTCCACTTTGCATTGGTTTTGCAATATTAATTAGCTGAAGTCAGTTTGATGGCTAAACATACCTCATATAACATAATATCAATGAATAAATCAGTTTCGGACTGATGATAGTTTCAGTAGCTTTATAATGCTTAAAATGATTAAATTTCGCAATGAAACAATGAAAACATCTACAAGTGTACCAGTTAAGTAAAATTATTTCTATTTTTGTTTTGTAGCTTTTTCACGGAATGGGGCATAACAGTCACTGGAATGGACATCAAGAGAAAAAAGCATGCGCATAAGTTTCCATGAAAAGAAAGAGTGAAAAAATAAAGAATTAATGAAAATATTTAGAAAATTAAATTGTTTTCATCGACTTAATTCGAGTCTTAAATTTCTTGGTTGTTGGGCCCGGTTCACAGTAGCGTCAAAATGACATAACGACACTATCGCTTTTGTCGGTAATGTGGAAATCGACATAAAAATATGAGGAAAAGATCAGTTATTTTCCTTATGTCGTTATGTTGATGCTGTTATGTTGCTATTATGTTATTATGTCAGGATGTTCACACTGCAAACATAACGACAGAACGTCCTTCTTATGTCGTTATGTTTATGTCGTTGTGTCGCTAGTGTGAACTAGGCCTTACACTGAAATCATTATATTTGAGTGAATGTGAATCTTGCTTGCTGTAAGAAGGAACTGAAGATATGACCAGAAATTTTATCTTAAGACCACCTTTGGGAATATTTTTGAATTTAAAACTTACCCAAAGAAAAGAATGGGTGAAGGAGGGAGACAGGAAATTTTAAACTTGCCTTTAATTCTCGTATTTTTTTACCTGGGGTGGACTCCCACGTAGAAGTTGTCGGAAAAAGAATTCTTGAAAAATAAACATTTTTACGTACAATTCGTTTTATGGGACACAACAAAAATAAGATTGACAACGCCAAGGTCTCATAGCAGCAATGTAGTATCTAGTAATTCATACTTCTACGGAAATACTTTGAATGATTGAATTCTCTCCCATTTCTTAGTAAACTTTTGATATACTATAAAGACCGACGGAGAGTAAAGTTCAGTCAAAAATTGAAAGGAATCTTTGCATTCTTAAACCGAAAAACATCCAAGTAGATTATATTCCATACACGTTTTCGTATTAGACTAAACCGTTTAAAACATATTTGTGGTGCCCAAAACTATTACCAGCGTTAGGTTTCTAAAGAAGAGGTATGAAGTCTTTCCCATACAACCAAATAATGTGAAGTGTATGTGTGTAGCCTATGTCCTGGTGTAGTCAAACGATGAGTCAGTTTGTCAGATCTGTGTTTTAACGCCCAGTATACAACTTTGATAAATCGTTGATCAAAGAAAGTGGACTTAAAAATTAAAAGCACACAGAGTAGACCGTCTATACATGCACGATCTACTAAAACGAAACTCTGCCACTAAAACAAATCACTTGATATATCGATCAGCGACACTTAAACTACGATATCGACTTTGGTGCGCAGGTGACTACTTCAGGTTAATTGCGTCGGCTTGAGCGCAGGAAATTTAAACAATTCAATAGCTAGCAAAATCGGTTACAAAATAAGAGAAAAACAGATAAACAGCCGCAAACGAAAAAAGAAACAATTTCCGTGTGGCTTCCGTGTGCTTCTTTTTGATTTTATCGAAGTACTGCTAGTTGTTTACACTGCACAAGCGCTGATGGAGTTACTTTCGTTAGATATCGGAGACACTTTTGCTTTCTTTAAATGCTAAAGCCTTTATATTTTTTCGGTATTAGTCAGGTGACCATGGGCGAGGTCTGATGTTACTGATCATGAAAAACGTATAGCACAGGAAATAATTCTGAACTAACTAAATGTGACAAGGTTGTATGACAATAAATTTTCCATACCAATGGCTCAAAGAGATCACTTACTAGGTGTTTAAGAGTTTTGTGATTATCCATCTGCCACCAGTTGTTCAAAGGCTTAGTAACGCTATCCACTGGATAAATCGCTATCCAGTGGATAGCGCGGCTTGTTTCGCTAACACTTATCGACTGGATAGCGATTTATCCAGTGGATAGCGTTATCCACCTTTCGAACAGCCCGGGCCAAATCTGCAAATACAAAACAGAGATAATGTCTAATTGCAGGAGATTATTTTTGTGCACACAAGGCGGATGTGATATTAATCTTTCTATTGCCGCATGACGCATTATTTTGGCTGTACAATGTTCACATAATCGGTAAGAGAGCTGCGAAGGGGCTTTTGACTGTTGTTCTTACCATCTTCCTTTTTTCCTTGACGTTGCCCATGTGTTTTTTCTCAAAAGAAGTTCGGCAATGTTCTCAGGTATGTTCTTTGACAGAGTGCGGTGGAATGAATCGAAGCGAAACAGGATAAAACCCCTTCTTAACACTGCATGGCCCCTAATTAGTCAGACACGTGTATATCAGCAAGCCTCGATCTGCGTGAGGGTTGAACATCTAAAATTAAACTGGGAAAAAACCCTTATTAACACTGGATAGTTCCTAAATAGTCAGAAATGTGTATCGTTATCAACAAAAGGGCTTCAAAATCACGCAAACTTTGAACCAGTGAAGTTACTAACTGAAGCAGCAAGTATCAGACTTGCAGGTTCCGAGAAGAACTTGCGAAAGAAATGCTCACGTGCGACGCTCGCGGCGAACGACAAAGAAATCTTGTTTTAAAACTGATCGCGCTAACTCATCTCGTCTCGTACCATGTCTTTGTTTGTTTGGTGTTTGTGCATTACATCGTATCGGAGGAGAATCCAAAATACTTTTTGCAATCTGCAACTGAAAAGAGGCCACCCTTTAAGTGAAGACAGAGGCAAGACTGAAATAAAGAAAAGACTTTATTTGATATAGTCAATAGATAGAAAAGACTGTAGAACGTAATCAATGAGTATTATTACAAACATTAAAAACGATTTTATGCGTTACTATTTTTTTGAGGACCGTTCTGTAATCCACATTGTGGTATTGGTATCCTCATTAAAGATTACTACCACTATTACTACTATCCATTAACAGTTAATGGCCGTTATGGCCGACTCAGATAACACGGTTGCATGTACAGTGTATGTGCTTCCTGCCACCAAAAGAACAACACTTGACGAGAAATAGGGAATTTTAGCGAAGCAACATTTCGATGTTGCTAACGCCATTTTCAAGGCAAAAGTGGTAAAAGTGCCACAGAATGTCGATGATGGAAATAAGAGTTCAGTAACAATGCATAGTCTTATACCGATTGCGTGAAACACGAAAGCGCACTATAAAATGACTATATAAAGTAGAAGTAATAAGCAACAAACCGCCAAAGGCGATAATTCTGTTTGTTTACGTAGGATCTATAAGAGATCTCACCAGCCAAAAAATAAATAAACCAGAATTTTATAGGAGCAAGGCTGATACTACGTAAAAAAAGTTGACTTTGCGAGACACCAAAAAGAGCGAAACTCGATGAAGTAGGGTTGCAACCATGGACTGCTGTTTCGTCCTTTTTGAGACTCGTCAGCACGGAGTAGCAAATTCAAATGACGCCGGCTTCAGCAGCTTCAATGCGAGCGCAAATAAACTGCACAATGTTACGTTCACGATATCAAGTCTCATACCTTAGACTCTCTTGCCCTCCGAAACACGTGTTGCCACACCACGTGCTCCGAAGAGCAAGGAGTCCAAAAGTGTCAAGATGGTGTCTCGCAAACAAGAAGTAGATGACCAAAACCAATCGGAACATAAAAAGTATATGAAGTGAAGGTAAAAATGACATGCAGAACTTTATACTTATTCACAAGCTAACGCTTCTATAAACCAAAAGTTTTACATTACAAAAATGAAGGCAGTAAATTTAAGTGAGCAATTAAAGAATTTTCTTCGCAATGAACCCGCGAAGGAGACTAGGATTATGTTGGCTCAAAAAAGAAAAGTATTCAAGGAAGAGTTTGAGTTTCCCAGGTTCGCCGTTGTCGGCGAAAACTTCTGATGTAAAATGCATCTCGTGGAAATATGTTTTAAAATTCCTACCGCCTTTTAATCAAAGTTTACAAAACTGAAAAACTCTGGGAAAATATTTCACAACGTGAAAAATGTAAATTTTATCCATCGTTAATTTCAAGCTAATTTTCTTGGTTGCTGTTGATGGGCAAATGAGCCCTGGTCTTCCATCGGAAGTACCCCTTTGAAGTGCGCTTTCGTGTTTGACTTTCAAACTGATTCAGCTCTTGCTGGACAGACACCTTTAGTTTGCACGAAACTATGTATTTTTTAAGACTTGCTGCCTGAACTCTTCAAGTTGCTTTATTTAGCGATATCGGTAAAAATTCGCTGTGATTTCATATACTTTCCATGTGCAATTCGGTGATATTGTACGATATCGCCAGGCTAATTCAATATCGCACCAGATCAGTGAATTACTTAAGCGCCAGCTGTTATATAATATACCCTATCACTCCGCATCCTTACTGGACGAAGCTTCCTCATTTAATGTGGAGGACGGAAGGAAGGGAGAGAACCACTTAAAAGGTAATTGGCGATCAATATGACATTATTTTTCAAAACGTTCTTTTGCGTTAAATCACAGCGATTGGTTTGTGGACACTTGGCATTCTTTTACACTTTAAACTTCAAAACAACGCTAGTAACATCGAAACCTCGACTCGCTTAACTTTTCGTATTTCTCCATGGAACTGTGCCAAAAAAATCGGCCTATTATAATAAACCTACTCCTACTCCTATGGCCATGTTCCTGTTCCGGATTTTGCGCTTCAAGTTGGCGACTTCACTTGTAGGAAAGCCGACCTCGCTGCCAATGCCATCAATCTCGTCTGTCTTCAGACCAAGAGCCTTGAAGGCATCCTTGACAAGCTGCAAGTATTGGTTAAATGTTCGTTTGCTCATCTCACCTTTGGCTGGATGAAACAACGAGTTTCTTAGAAGGCGAAGCTGGTCAATCGCTAAAGCGACGGTTTCATAATCGTCTCCGCCCGAACTCACCACAGATGCGTGGAAACGTCCACGCGGTAACCCAAGGGGTTTCACGTACAGATCACTGAGGGTCTTGTAATGGCCGGTGCTGTCAGGTAAGGCGAAGGACTGCGCAAAAATTGTAGCCTGGAACAATGCTGTGCAATCCCACTCCTCGTACGACTGATGGGTAGGAATTTTGGTTGTGCCACCCTCCATAGCCGCGAACGATCTCCTCACGGCCTCAGAGTCATCCCAGAGCTGTCCTGGCCCAAATTTCCTGTCCCACATGAGTCTGAAGGTCTCACGCAAGGCTTTTGGAATGTCATCAGTGACGATAGCGGTGATCTTGAGGAAGTTCACCTGGTCATCTCGATACCGAACCCTGACCATCCTTTTAACTCAGGGGTCTGATCAGGCCCCCCTTCCCTACTCGGGAAACGGGGCCTTAGTTGTCTGTTGGATGCTGCACTATCGTCTAAAAAAGAACATATAAACGAAACAATGAGATCGACCTTTTTCAACGACCACTTTAACTCAGACCAAAGGAAAATAGAGCGAAAATAAAAATTAACACCAAATAGAATAAATACTGAAATAAATAAAGGCTAAAATAGTTGATAAAGTTAACATAAATTAGTTTAACAACGATAAAATATTCACGATGGTTGACATAAATTAGAGTAACAAAACCGCCACTCCTATCAAAGCATCGACGAAAGCATTGAAAGCGAAACGTAAAAACCCGTTATTAATATTCATATCCTTGTCGCTGGTGTCAGTTTTGAACACCGAATTTATTCAATGTAGTTTGTCGGCATTAAATAAGCCATCGCCGTTCTTAAATCCTTCACCATAACGTTAAAATCATTATTTGTGACTTGCAACTGAGACGACTTTCTGATTTCGTGATACACAGTGATGAAACAATGCATATGTCAGTTCAGTTACAAGGATTTAGCCAAGTTTTCTAGCGTGGCTAACCGTTTTGAGCTAAATTTACTCTGACAACGAGCCTCGAACGTCTGCGAGTGTTAATCCGAGATAGGATTAAATGATTTTCAACTATAGACTGTTAAAAACCTATTTTGCCGAGTCATTCGAACACTTCGACTGTGGTGACGAACGCAACCTGGTTGCGAAACTAACGAAGGAAACCTTGTCGGATCGGTATGGCGTAAGCAAAGAACTCGACAACCACATGGACAAATCGAGGACTGTAAACTGTCTATCTCTTTAACTGAACCTTAACGTGCTCAAAATATGCGTTATTAAAAAAGCTCTAACCAGTTATTAGATGACGATACTAATCTTCCGTCACTAACCATTCTCGCACTGGCTATGCTGAACCACATTGCCTACAATCTAAATCATTAGCAACAACGTTAAGTTAATTACCTTCAACGAACAGCGAATAGCTTCGAGAAAAGGTGGAACTTTCGAAGAGGCGCAGCTTGTTGAGCGCCGCGAGCCTTGCACGAGCTGTTTAATAGAATGATTGTCGCGCAATGATTGGTTGGGAGAAGTAGGTTATGACGCAAATGGAAAAACTATGCCAAAATTGGAAGGGAAAAACCCCTAATTAATAAATTAATTAAAATTAATCTTGCTTTTGTATGACGCACCGTTTTGGCTGCAACACTTCGAGTAAAGTTAAGTAAAGTAAAGTCTTCGGCTGTTCTTCCCACTTTCTTTTTACTCCGAAATTTCCACTTGGTTTTTCTCTAAGACGTTCGGCTTGTTTTCACTCACAAGGCGCAGTGGAATGAATCGGAAGCACAACGAGGTAAAACCCCTAATTAGTGATTGCGTGAGAGAGGTGGTTTGTTTTTTCACAATGGGAAACGTATCCCAAACCTATTAGGGAAAAACCCCTCACTGATCTTGCTATTGTATTCCGCACTATTTTGGTTGCAACATTCATAATACCGGCGAGAGCTGCGAAGAAGCTATTGACGGTTGTTCCGTCTCACTATCTTCCTTTTTTCTCTTAAGTTGCCCATTGTTTTTTCGTTAAAAAGTTGGCAATGTTCTCAGTGTTTTCATTCAAAAAGTGCAGTGGATTGAATGGACGCGAAACTGAGAAAAACCCCTTATAATCAGTTTGCACTGCATGGCCCCTAACTAGTCAGACACGTGCATATCAGCAAGACTTGGAAACGACCCCGGAAACAAGTTTGACCTGCCTGAGGGTTGAACATCGAAAGCGAAACTAGGAAAAAACCCTTAACACTGGATGGGCCCTAAATATTCAGAAATGTGTTTATCAGCGCTAGCATACCTTGCAAACGACCCAAGGAACGGCCTCGACCATTGAAAGCGAAATTGGGAAAAACCTCTGATTAACATTGAATAACCCCTAAATAGTCATACATATGTTTATGTAAAGCATACCTTGAAGACTCCAGAACGACTTCGACCATTGAAAGTGAAACTGGGAAAAACCCCTATAAACATTGGATAGTCCCTAAATAGTCAGACGTTTCAGTACATAAGCGTATCTTACAAAAGACCTGAGACTTCGACCACTGAAAGCGAAACTGGGAAAACCCCCTAATTTAATATTCTGTCAGTTTTAAATGTCTATACCTAACCGACGACTTCAACTTCGGCGAGGGTTGCATATTGAAAGCGAAACTGGGAAAAAACCCCAATTAAATATTCTGTCACTTTTATATGTCCATACCTAACTAACGACTTCGACTTTGGAGAGGGTTGAATATTGAAAGCGAAAATGGGAAAACCCCTAATTAAATATTCTGTCACTTCTATATGTCTATACCTAACTAACGACTTCGACTTCGGAGAGGGTTGAATATTGAAAGCGAAAATGGGAAAACCCCTAATTAAATATTATGTCACTTTTATATGTCCATACCTGACAAACGACTTCGACTTCGGCGAGGGTTGAACATTAAAAGCGAAACTGGGAAAAACCCCGCTTCTAAATAATCATTATAACCTTTGCGTAGAGAGTACAAACCGGGACTCCGGAATGTCCAAACAATACTGGGCACCGAAATTACAGATGATAGCTAAAACCATATGGAGTTTTGATTAGGCCAAATTTGAGCCAAATAAGGCTTAATTTTAATTGTGTGGTGTTTGGTGAACGAGGGTATTCCAACGTACAAGCAAAAGTACCTGAAGGGAAGTAAGAATAACTTCGAGTTATCAAAGGTTCGAGTTACTGAGGGTAAAATTACAGTGAATATGTAAAGCAAATCCAAAGGAAATCAGTTTTACTTTGAGTTAGCGGGAATTTCGAGTTACCGAGGGTTCGAGTTATCGGGATTCAACCTTATTTAGATCTTGAAATAAAGTAGTGAGAATACTTGATCGTGAACGTTACGCAACACTTGTCATGCTAACTAAAAACCTCCTGACAGAAATGTTTACTCAAAATTAAACCACGATCGACTAGAAGTACACTCTACATGAGGCATTAACGCAGTCTGAACGACCATAAAGGCCCGGGCATAAAGGCCGCTTTCAAATTCGTTGTGAAGTTCTTGTTTAATTCAGTCTTGACAGACTTGTTTAAAAGATTCAAGAAATGCATAGTAATCCTCTGGTAAGACATCTTTACCAGCCAAACAATGATCCAAATAATCTCTGCGTGGTACTAATCCTTCCTGACGAAACTCTTCAGTGACGATGTAAGTTGTCGCTTCAACTGTTTCTCCGTCTAACGTCTCAACTGTAACTTTTTCTCGACGATAACAACCACGTGCAACCATTTCAAAGACATCTAACTTATCGAGGCCCCCATCCTCGAGACTATACAATGCTCCAAAGACAGCTGAGCCCTTTTCAGGCGTTATGTTTCCTCCGCCGCCGCCATTGGGTCCTCTAAACGAAAAACTCATCTTGTAGTCAGGCAGTTTCGCCCCCATTCGAGCGGTGAAGAACGCCTTTCGCTGTCGCATTCTCTCTGGGTTCATGTTCGATCCGAATGCAAAGTACATCTCTTTGGCTGCCATATCTTCGATGAAATTTCTCAGCGATGGATTACAAATTATAGCTGATAATTTTTGTAGAAAGAGGTTGTTTCAAACCAACTGCAAAATAATTCCGCGAAAATAACTAGACTTTTCTCGGACAACGGCGTCGGTGAAAAAACTGGAACACGATGGCCTTACCACTTCCGTTTGAGGAACTGGAGACAACTCATTACCAGGGTCTTCTCTTTCCTTTTCTTTTCTGCACAGGACTGGTGACTTGGGTATTTCTTTCTCCATAGGGTTGGAGTGGAGTTTACCCTAACATGACAGTTATAAGTCTAATAAGACTAATAACCTACTACAGGGGCAATTTGAGTGTGTTGAAACCTTTTTCAACATTACGTAACCGATAGCAACTTTAGGCGACTTTAGGAGAGTGGGGAGGACTTAAAATGATTGGCTCATGTAACTGTCCGATTACAGCCAACTGTCCGATTACACTGTCCTACTGTAAAATAGAAACGTTCCTAGCTGACTAAGTAGAGCAAGCAAGCAAGAACTGAGCAACCAAAACTAGGTGAATAAAACTGTTTTTTAAGCGAGAGCTAACTTTAGATCGTTTTAAAGGAGGCAGTAGCCAAGGTCACGTGGAAAAGACATACCTGTTTACAGCTGAAACCTATATTTGGAAGCTAGCGGGTCCAAGTCACGAGGAATGAGGCCACAAAGACAAGGAACAGATATGCACGAATTAGCAGAAATCTCACAACAATAATAATGATAATGATGATAATGATAATGATGATAAAACTTTATTCATAAAATTATCAAACATACACTATTAACTTTCTCTTGCTGTTTTTCATAAAAGTACAATGTATTTCAATAATCTCTAATTCCATTCAATAATAATAATAATTAATAACATAGTTTTGCTGGCGCCAAAATATGACATCAACAGCACGCCTCCTACCTGCCCCCAAGTTGAACCAATAAAAATCTTCTAGCTGTACTGTTTAGTTGTTCAATATGGCGGACGAACTGGACTTGTCGTCCTCAGAATTTTCCGATAGAAGTTCCTCTTTTCTTGATTCTTCTTTGGAACCAAGTGTTTCGGAAAGGGAAGCTGAGGATAGCGACGAAGAAACAGCTGAGTTGGAATGCAAAAGTTCTGATAGTCAACGGAGAAAAACACTAAAGGCAAAAACTAAAGGTAAGAGTAAGCTTGCTTCCGAAACAAAATCGCTAAATAAGCAGCAAATGGGAGAATTATCATTGTGAGTTTTTTCTGACGAAGAGGCTAAGAATGTGGTAAGCGAATTACGGGAACGACTTTTGAAATCGCCCAGAGTGAAAGCCTTCAAAGAGCGCTGGAAAATCACTTTGCATTTTGCAAGTGGAGAACAACAAGAGAATTTCATAAAGTTCATCATATAAACTATTTCCATCACATATTGCATTTGTGAAACATTCTGTCCAGATTTGAGATAGTTTGCCCCAAAAGAACGAGATATCAAGGTTGTTTTTCAGACAGTATGCTCCAAACTGAACTGCAATTAAGGCACACGCATTGCTTCCCTGTCTTCCCCCTAAGGTTGATTGGGAGACCTCCAGTGGAAATTTAAACTGACATTAGAACTCATATGAATGGCTTTGGCCTGTATAACATTGCCTCCATCTAAGTCTAAAGTTACACCACGGTATCCTATTTCTGAGTATCTGTTTGCAACCATTTCTCCCTTTCTGTAAATGAACCTGCCAAGAGCAGGTCCATAGCTTAGAGCTGAAAGATTGCCACCACTTGTATGCTTAAGAATTAGCTCTTATTATATGGCTGTGTCTCACAAGGACTGGGAACTACCGAATTCACGAATTTGATTGGCTGAAATCGATATTGACCGCGGTCTATATTTTCCCATCTAGACCGACATCTAGACCGGCAGTGAGGTCTGTTCACAAGACTGAGGTCAAGATTCTCCCATACAGACCGACTTAGCTTGGTTAATGAGATATTTATTATATGGCAAAGAAAAAAACTTTAATTTGTTTAATGTAACTGGTTTGCTGACATTTTGCTTGCGAACGGCGATGAACTCAACTTAAACCTTCCAAAATTTGCTCGTTCTCTTTACCTTTTTTTTGTATTCAGGCTTTTTGGCACTTCCATAAGTGATTGAGAAGAAAATAAAAGAAAATAGTGAACATTTTTGTATTTTAGTTTGCTACTTTTTCAACGCAAAATGAAACCGGTCTAGGTGCTGGTCTAGATGGGAAAATCTAGACCGCGGTCAATAGCGATTTCAACCAATCAAATTCGTGAATTCGATAATTCCCAGTCCTTGTGAGACACAGCCATATAATAACACTAAATACAGACTCTAAAGCACTCCCATTAATTCTCAGTGGACTAATAAAATACTTCCCATCAGGAGATACATGACAAAAAAACATTCACAAAATGCCAGGAAACCGTAGACAACAATCCTCAGAAGGTCCCACATCTGGAAAATGGAACAAAATGCCAGTTAGCAATAATAACCAGCTAAATTTAATTTTAATTGCAGTTCCATAGTGTAAGATGATCATGCAGCCTCCCCCCCCCCCCCCCCTTTCCTTAGCGCAATAGGGAAATACGCTGGGACTGATGAATTATATACAAATGTTACACTGGCTAAGAAAAGCTATTAAAAATCTTGATAGTGTTTAAACTGCTAGGTTTGCTAGAAAACTGTAAATTGTCTGTTAAGTTATTGTGTTTACATGAGAAACAAGAAATGGAACTTCTTCATGTTCATTTAGTGTTAAATCTTGTTACGCTGGCAAAAAACACAAGTGGAACAGTGGAAAGCATGCTTGAAATGATTTCTTTGCATGAGAAAAAGAAAAGGAAACAAAAGGACAATTCATCCGAGTTCTCCTTCCAGTAAATGCACTGAATGACATACAGTACGGTGGGTGTAGGGTCATGATTTTACAAATGTTAATTTACTGACCTGCCAAGCAAGGAATTTCTTTTGCCTTGATGTGATACATGGTACAAAGCAATCAACATTAAATGACCAAATTATATTATCACATTCAACTCTTAAGACTGAAGTTTATAAGTAATAAATTTATAACTTATAGAAACTTGACTGGCACATGCAAAGTAAGGATTTGTAGTACAAGCACTAACATCGTAGGTTGAAGCTGCTGATGCAAAGGGTGTTACTAGCTAGATAAAGACTTTTAATAATGGGTGACTATAAATTCTTATATTTTCTTCCTGCTTTTTTGGGAATTGATGTAATCAATATTTTAGTTTAGCAGGTCTGGACATGCCAAATAGTTCTTAATAGCAATTTAAAAGCCATTGGGGTGCAGGGAGTATTCATGAACAAAAGAAATTTCAGTACCATGTTAAGTTTTAAATACATGTATATCCTTGTTACATTACATGTAATTTGTAAAAAGATTGACATGTACCTGTCTGAGAATGTGTGCTGAACCATCCTTCAAAGTACTTCACCCATTTCTGATATTGGCCAGGACAGGGCTCCACAGATTGTTTACTCTACGATGACTGAGCAATCCTTTTTCAAAAACAAGATTGCAAGCCTCTAAATATTTGGCTACTTCTTTTTCTGATTGTCCTTCGATGTCCATAATGGCAGCAATCATAAATCATTGCTTGAAAAGCAATAAAATAGAAAGCTACAGTCTGTATGCTGTTTTTTTTTCTGTTTAAGTGAATCGAGAATCAAGATTAATGATACCTGCATAATCTTTGCAGGCCTGACATTGAGGCATGTCCAATTGTCTCTATAGACGTAAGCATATTTCAGTCCACGCACTTTTCGACCCATTCCCATTTCTGCTTTTTCCATTTCCTCAGTGAACACCCTTTGAATGGTTTCCCAGCCAAAAAACTGTTCCATCCAGAGTGATTGACCTGGAGCCACTGGGCCTGGAGCTGTAAAGTGCTGCAATCATGTTCTGTAACTAGAAATAAATGTAAAAGTTTTAAAGTTTGTTAATATCTTTATTAGTTAGTGACATAATGTATGCTGTGTACTCTCAAGTTGGGACCAAGTCAGGACTGCAATTACACCTACACTGTAAATAAATTAATTTGTATAATTTGACAAGGCAATTATATTGTATTCATGTTAACTTTAATCTAATTCTATTCTTTATTTTCATATTTTCATCTTTATTTATAGTTATATTTGAGGAAAAATTAATGACCAAAGCTGGTAGTAAATAGCTGGCTTAACATGTAAATTACCTGTTACAAATATCAACTAATTATAGGTTTTAATTTTTTTTTAGCATATTGTCTACTACAGCTGTACATACACGACAACAACAAAATAATTATATAACAGATAATTATTGAACAACCTGATGAGAATATCATGAGAAAAATTGGTCTGCCTGTAGAATCCTCTGGATTAGGAAAGGAGACATCCAAGAAATATTTGTCAGGCAAACTGTCAGCTACCTCAGTCACTGGAAACTGAGTTCTCCCATGGCCAGTTAGCATCTTTAACACAGTCAGGTTAGATGATGCTCCATCGCATTGGATGATTGCCACCTTAAATCTGTAAATGCTTTTAGGCAAAGCATGACAAACTCTGTAAGAGTAATTGAAGCTATGGATTTCTCAATTGGAAAGTAGCTGGGTCCAACTAGATCATATGCTGAGGTTTCATGTATGTCCCTCTATAGAAACTGCATAACATAGCTGGCTTTCTGTGCACCAAATTGCACTGTAAACATCATGCAGCACTTTCAATTCATCTTGTGGAATAGCGAATCCAGTTGTCCCTCCACCTTTCAAATTCCAGGCAACCTTCATTTGCACTTGTAAATTATGATATTTTATTACCATGAACATTTTGGTGGTACATTACAACTGGTGAAACAATTCATGTGTTGCTCTAAAAGATGTTCACAAGCACTAAACTCTTATACAGTCAGTATACAGATTAGTCATTTCAGATAATAGTAATAATAGGGTAATGGTATTTGGAAAAAACAAAGGCAAACTACTAGACCCCAAAAGGCCCTGTTAGGTTAACACCAAACCTATAAAAATTTCCAAGAGCTTACAACTTTATCTGAATAGTTTGTCCCTTTTTCTTAGCATTGAAACGTAAATATTAAAATTGAAAAAACGAGAGTTCCCTGCAGCTTTTGCATCCACTTTCTGTTTTCACTTTTCAATCCTTGTCACGTACAAGCTTTTTGCCTATGTAAAGTTTTTTTGTGTGTGTCTGTGTCAATAATAACAATAACAATAACAACAACAAGAATAATTATAATCATTATCATTATCATTATTATTATTATTATTATTATTATTGACAGAACCATGGATCATTATTTTTGTAAACCCCCTTAACCCTTAAATAGCCCTTTCCAAAATCTTTCAACCCCAAAAAGTCACCTCAAATCTTCTCCTCCTTCAAAAATTCTCAGATTGCAAGTTACTCACTCCAAAAAAGGCCACTGGAGAATCATTTTGAACAGAAACTTACCTAAGATCAAATTAAAGCACTTTGTCCTCTAAATTACAATAAATCCTACCTACTCTTACGGTAAGCAGTAACAACCTATTCCCCTCTTGCCAGTCACTGATAAAAATGTTACATACAGTATGCAAATGCAGTGTTCCTGATCCACTACTCTGATAATCATAAAGCTAAATACACTGTAATTACCACTGTAATACTTAAGGGTAACTACTGTAGTGGGGGACCATCCAATCAATGAAAACCAATCACAGGATGGAATTATGTGAAAAATAAATTCAAATAACTTCAAAATCTATTTTTACGATAATTACTGCAGAAATTATTGCACGCTCTTTGCTAATTTGCATTGTCAATAAGTGGACAGACACAGGAATGAGAGGCTTAACCACGAGAGGCTGTTATCCTCTAGACCATAAATGCGCAGTTTTTCAATCAATATCTCATGGTTAACAAGATCGAAGGCCTTTTGGAAGTCGGCGAAAACTAAGCCATTTCACAATTTCTTAGTGTCCTCTAACTCTTTGTATCGCATGCACCAACAAGATTTTAGTCCATTTTATTGATGTTAGTAATTCTACCAGTTTTATACTTATTATTATTCATACTTAGATATTTTTAAAATCATTGTGATTTATATTTTAGTTGTTTAAGGGAGGGCCACGAGTTTATCAGTCCATGACTGTGAAGTGTTTTTACCCTCATTAAATAAAGTTACTGACTTACTTACTTACTTACTTAGGAATTTATAATTTATGCGATGCGGCAACAAGCTAGAGTAGACAATTTGACAAATTGATATTGCAAAAACAAATTGACGTAAGTTTTTCGTGCGTCTGTCCTGTTATTGACAATGAATTTCATCATAACATTGTCAAAGTAGTCTGCGGATCCACTCGGCTACTCGCCTTGTGGATCCACAGCTACTTTGAAAATGTTATGATAACATTCATGATCAATAACAGGACAGACGCATGAAAAACTTATGTCAATTTGTTAAATTTTGCATTAGAGTTATTAAATTTTGTTTGATCAACAGGTGATGAAATAAATAAGAGCCACTGGAACATTTTTCCGTTCCCTTTCACACACAAGGCCAGTACCACAGGGGTGCCAAATGCCCTGTGGTTATCTCGGGGTAGTATTAAACGTTCTCAGTCTCTCAGGCAGTGACTAATTTCAAATACACTTGCCCCAGGACTAAAATATGAGCAAACGCCTGTTTAATGCCGGCTTGGGAAGGTGGGAAGGATGGGCACTGATGGAATTGACTGATGCATAATGGCTCTACATAAGGTTATACCACGTATTTACAGATTTACATTACATGATCGGCTTAACTCACCATTTTTGAGTTGGTCTCTGAAGAATGATTCCTTGCCACACCTTGCAGTTTTTAGACTTCAGTCTTAAAAAGGGCGTTAACAAACCTCACAGGCTTGGGTAGATAGCCTAATTCGACTTCTACATTCGCTAAAGTTGACGGTAATCCAGGGCAGAGAGTATGCCTGCATTTAAGATACCGGTTGGCCAAATTTTTAAGTTCTTTGTCGCAAGCAGAACCACTCAAGCTGCCTGATTTTAGTACAGCTTGCTCTACTACAGGACACTGTAACTGTCACTGACAATTGGCATAAACTATAAGCTGTGCAGCTCTAAAAGGATCAGTTTCTGGGCGATAACAGAGGCCTGTAAAGCAACGAATAGCTAGGGCGAAGAATGGCATTTGGTTAGAATGTTGAAATGGTGTAGCGTGGTCATCATCCAAGACTAAAATTTCAGCACTAAAACCAGCGCAACCCAGAACTGACGCCCAACTTCTCACCAAATGCTCTTCGTTTCTTCTCCTTTGCTGGTCAAGCTCATTGGCAACTAAATCTTCGTTCTTTAACTCGATTGACCTTCTCAAAACTGACATCAAAACTGTACGTACTGACTTTGGAGAGAGAGGCTCGACGCCATCTTTATCGCTTTGTTCGCTGCTTTTAGACGAAGGACAGGACTTCATCATAATCAGTTTCCCAAAAGTATTCTCTAGGCGTTTTTTTTTTTTTCGCTTTTCAACTTAACTTTTTTTTTTGTTAGAATAAGACGTGTAGCTACGTATGATAGTCGGACTTCTCGAATCAAAGCAAAATAAGCATTGTACAACTAAGCTGATATAAACCAAAACGATCAAGTCTGCAAGTAATGAGCGAGAGGTCTTATTGAATCATGGGAACATTACAGGGGAAAACTGTAAAAGGGAAGAACAACTCAAATAGGAAAGAGAGGAGTGGCGGCACATCGAGGCAAATCAGCAAAGAGACGTCAGAGACGTCTCAAATTAAGTATACACGCTTTTATATCGGTCAGCGGAAACCAGGCTTAATGCGGACATGATTAGAAAACAGTTTCTAAAAATAGCTCAAGGTGTGAAAAAGCACCGGCCCAATTAGGAGATGAAGGCTCCTCGTGATGTGCTCCTGAAACAAATCATTCCGATTTTCAGCTCTTCTCAATTTCATCCCTTTCTGTAAACTATGTTTTGCCTCCTCGTTTAATGACTTGATTAGAATTTTTATAGAATTGTTATATACTTTTGTGCTGTAAATAATTATCCGGCGTAAAGTTTTACTGAAGAATAAAATTTTATAATATATATTTATAGTAATGGTAATGATAATAATAACAATGTATTTCTATAGCGCCTTTTCTCAACGATTCAAGGGCGCTTATAACATATTGTTTAACCTAATTAAGAAAAAGTACTGAATATCGAAAAAGCGAAAAGAAAGCAATTAAATTAATTACAAGAATATATCATAAAAAGGTAAAAAATCTGAAAGATCGAGTTTTTAAGTTAGAAAATACTTTTCGCACTTGGGTCATAGTGCACAAAAGGCTCAAAGGTCCACTCTCTCGTTATAATTGGACTTTTTCATTTATTCCCGTCAAGGTGTAGCACATTGCAGTGTTTGTTATGTGAATAAGTTGTTCAAACGTCCAGCAGATTTTCGCTTGGCGCCCTATTCTTCTCAGAATTATCAGTACCAGCGAACAGTGGGCGACAAATTTATCAGTAGGGGTAGATGCCTCGAACCATTACGTTAAACCTCATAAGCGTTGCTTTGAAATAAAAAGCTTGTCTTTCGAAAAAAAGCAAGAGGTTTGCTGAAAATGGGTTTGGGAAGCAGTATTAACCTGCCATCTTTTTAGACAAGCTTTGGTTAATTCTGTCGGCCTCCCGGCTGATTGGTTTCTCGCTTGTGTCACTGATAAGTTTGGTTCACTTTGGCTTGTAAGAGCTGGTAATGCGATGTTTTAACTCAAACTCTATACTCGAACTGGAAATCATGTAATGGACGACAATCCCGCGTCCACCCCTGGCTGCATCGACTGCAACCGTTTCAGTTTCATTATTATTATTTGTGCCGATAACTGAACCCTAACCAAACGAAATTCTCTCTAACTATAACTCAGTAAAAATCAATTCGATAGTTCCAACCTTTTGATAGATGCCAAACAAGAAAGAATGTCACAATGAACTTGAAAACCACCACTGACTTCATCTTCAAGCTGAAAAAGACAAAGTTACAATTAGGTTAAAAAATGTCTACATATATTTGCTGACTTTCAATTACGATCCAGGTTGAAAATGTACTAGGCGAATCGGTGTTCTAACTTTACTGAGGGTGCACAAGGTTAAGACTCTTTCTAAGCTCCTCCAGGCGAGAATTTTTTTTTTTTATAAAGGTGGCATAATCGTTTACAGGTTTTGCACAGTTAATGCTTGGCTAGGTTCGTGTCTTGTCACGCTGCCTGCTGCAAGACAAACTACTTAGTGAAGAGAGCAGAGTGAAGAGAGCAGTATGTTAGGGAAAGGTTGTTTACTTATTAAACATCGTCAATGAAAACAATTTAATTCAAATTGCTCTCAATTAAATAAATACGAAATTGTAGAAAAAATTGTTTTTCCTGTTCCAAGCGGTTCAAATTAAAAATTTCCGATTTGAACGTTCCCTGATCGTGGCTCATATAAATGTAAATATTTAGTACGCGTGACATAAGCAGGTAGTTGCCTTCTTGGCAGGTCAATAAGACTTCGCCTATGGTTAACGCAAGAATGGGTGCCAGACTAAGCAAGCCGTCAGTTAGTTGTCGCTATAAAACTAAACTGAAATGAAAAAAAAACTTTCAAAAACATACGCTTTGATATACAAAACATTTTGAACAAACAACACTCTGTATCAATCGGTGCAGTTTATTCATATTAAATAAAAAATTCTTAATTGTGATGGTGGTTGGGATGCCATGTCCTAACTTCGTATATATCTTACGATTTTACTCTCTCTCTACTTTCTCTTGACTTCTTTTTTCTCAGTTTAAAAATATTTCGCCGAGCATCTTGATTTTAGCTCTATCCTCGGTGTTTGAAAATGCCATGAAGCATTATTTCGTGCCTGATATATTACTTTCAAAATAACTAATTTTATAATCCATCAAATATTTTCGCTCGCGCGCGATTGGTCTAAACACGTCACATGACCGAATATTCCCTGAAACTGGGGAATATCCGAGGATATTCCCCAATTTTCAAAACTGCGCGCGTTGCGAAAAAGATTTGAAGAATAATAGACACAATAGCCTCCATTTTGGGCGAAAATATGTTCGGATATTTGTCCTTAGACATTATCTGTTCCTCGAAGCTCGCAGTTTTCCTCAAGCTACGCTCTCGGAAAACAGTTCACTTGTCGCAACAAATAATGTCCGCGGACAAATATCCGAGTATATTTTAGCGCCAAATGGAGGCTATTGTTTATATATTGCAAATTGAGGATTTCAATTCCAAAGATATCCAGTGTCTTGAAAGCAATTTTAGGCTTGAAAAACTTCCTAGAGATGGAAACACCGACATTTAGAGCTTACATCATCAAAGAAAGGACAAGAAACATACGACAGGGAACGGAATGCGGGTCCTTTAAAATATTTCTGCCTGCTTCGTTTTGAAGGTTGAAGTTTGACCCTTAACTATCTCTTTTCTTGTCATATCATTAAAAATTAAGGGTCTGGGTGGTTTAATGTTTAGCAGTCACCTTATAATTGGTATTTTCTGTGAACTGGCATTAGTTTGTAGCAGCTTACCAGACACTCAGGAACACTTCACTAACGGAGGAACACACAAAACAAATTGAGTTTTCTGCTTTTCAGCGTAAGGTATGTCCCAAGTTGATGCTTTCACATATTGATTTCATCTTGTTATTTCCTTTTTTCGGTATATATGTTTACACTCCTTCCATTAAATCAAGTCACTTTTACCGTTGTCCTTCCCTTTGGAAATGACATTATTTTACCTACCAAAGAACAAAATCAGGAAGAAGAATCAGCTTTAGGTAAAAAAATCTATCGACAGACAGAAAGTTTTTAAAAGTGCTACAAGTACGAATTCACACGATTCATGCGAATAGATTATTTTTAGAAGCACGGTGAACATTTAAGAAACAATAAAAAATGGACAACGAACAGTTTGACATAATGTAAAAAAGTTGCTTAATTGGAAAAAGTTCTCGAAGTACGTGAACTTTCTTTCCTTGCAATTGTGGTCTTCAAGTAAAGCTTTTCGGCAGCAAGCTTTGAAATAAAATATTAGATATCAAAACGGAGAGTCGAAGTGCCAAAATTCACAGAGCAAAATACCGTGATGAGTTCTACTATCGAAGATTCCGATCGCGATCCCGCTTAAACTTGCTAAAAGTTTTTGTTTTTTAACGCTAAAAAGTCACCAAGAGGTAATTCAGTCTGAGTGAAACACTGGTCTTCGCAAACGGGCGCTGACTACAAGTCGCGACCAACAAAAAAATTGTTTTCAATATATACTCCTTTTAAATTGTTTAATTATTCAGCACTAGGTTATATCTTTGTAGTTATATAGAATAGGTAGTTGTAGAAGTTTAAATAGATATTTGTAGACAGTGTTCTTAATCATATCATTTTCATTTTTCCATTTCTTATTTTCTAAATAATACATACGTTCAACACTTCTCATTTTGCTTTAAGAAAAACTGCTATAATTTCCTCTTTTGTTAATTCTGGGAGGTTTTTGTACTTATAACGCTACTTGTTCTAATCACTGAAAATTCTTTTTCTATGCCAGTAAAGCGATGTTTTACTGTTGTTCAAGTTGTGTTATTCGTAGACATTTGTACCCCGAATGAAACAAATAATATTTGGATTTGACAAGTTGTGCTGTAAGGTCATTAACCACCTGCCATGTTTCTTGACACAGGACAGAGATGAAGATTGTCTTGACCGTTTTTGTGGGATGGGCAATGTTTCTAATGGGTTTGTCCTTTGATAACTTATTTGTTTTTGTAATTTCCCAAATAGAAAACAACAACACCAAAGAAAATGCGGAGGAGAAAAATTGAGATCACGTCATAAAATCCAAATTGTTGTTAAATAATTTTGAAATTTGTGTTTTTCATTTGAAGCATTTTTATTTACAATTTTGTTTTG
The DNA here is from genome assembly GCF_042242905.1 of Orbicella faveolata. NCBI lineage: Eukaryota > Metazoa > Cnidaria > Anthozoa > Scleractinia > Merulinidae > Orbicella > Orbicella faveolata. The sequence continues at coordinate 1,181,282 of NW_028301541.1, forward strand.
TTTTTCGTTTTTGGATTTTTTGGTTCAGAATAGTTATAGAAATATTTAGGGCTTTTAATTGCCTGGAGAGGACTTTCAATGATGTGGAAAATTCTTAAGAATGCATTATCATTCCAACACCTATATTTTAGATCTGTGATACTTGTTTTTCTTATTTTAGATTTTAATACTTTTTATTTTATAGAGGACCTCCCTGAAAACCACGTATTTACGTGACGGGCGCTTCCTCTTTAAAGATTGTTATTATTATTATTATTATTATTATTATTATTATTATTATTATTATTATTATTATTACCTTTAAGCCGCCATCTGATCCTTCAGGCTCTTTGTTGTGACATTTTTTCCATATGGGCGTATAAGTCAATTAATTTATTTGCTCATATTTTTGTTTAATACTATAACAATTTTTACAAATATTGTATATTCTTGTTTCACCTCGTATTTGATGATAAGACTGCACTTGGATAATATCGATACAAAATTTTTAATACGAAAACGGTTCTTTTTGAAGGTGTAGCATCGTCCGACAAATATAATCCACTAACGGAAACAGGTCTGTTAGAGGGTAAGTTGTGATTTTATTGTATAGGCAAGCTGATATAGTTTACTTGTACATCTTGTAATTTTATTGTAGACTATGGTGTTTCACTTTCAATAGAGTGAAAAGTTCAATCAACGTCAATTTACAGGAATCTATTCTGCTGCCGTGTTTAAACGTTCGCGTTTTCGTTTGAGAATTCAAACTCTTTGACAGTATTTCCGGTTAGAAACAAATGGTTTTTAATTAACTGAAGGTTTCAAGCCCTTTTATCCCGTCTGGCTGTCCACGCTAATACATCCAGAGAACCGACGTTAGCGCCGAGATTGCTATCCATGTCATCGTATCCAACACCCGTTGAAATAACTTACCGATGACAACTAACAACATGAATGCCTCAATTTATAAACACATAACTGATAATGAGTGAGGAAACTGGGACTGAAGTAGACCTTGTGAATACTGACTATATTTCCGAATAATGTCTAATTACAGACAGTCCTGTTTGCAACACAAAGGCGGATGTGATTCTTCTGATTCAAGACAGTCAAGGTATTTCCTCGGCGACAGTTGGGAAAATTAAAACCGTGGTAAAAAGAATGCTGACTCAACTAAGCAGTGAATCAATTGACTTCAACTTCGCTGTGGCAACGTACGCTACTTCGCGGCGAATAAGTTGTTTTGGAAACACCGCAGAAACAATCAGTTACATAGACAACGAATATCAACACAGAGGAAAAGGCCTTAACCTGTTAAACCTTGCCTTGAGTGAAATGGTCACGAAAGCGTTTGACAAGCGTCCTGACGACAGAAAAACTGACACTGCAAAGGTGAGCTTTAACAAGATTAGATAAAGGGAAGAGAGTTAATCCCCCACATAAGCCTTATTCTCTCTCTCAAACTATTTTTAGATGTGGTATCCACTCTTCCCGAGGAAAGCGTTACCACGCGGGTTGCGTAGATGTTTCCGTGATGAATAAATGTGCGTCATAGGACTGGCCATTTTTATTATTTTTATTTATTTATTTATTATTCTTATTATTATTAATTTTATGATTTCTGAAGCCAGGGATGATCTAAACATAACTCAAGAAGGATTACTTTAGGAAAAGGTCCATATGGTCAAATTAACTCTTCTCCATGATTTCAATTACGGCTATTTTCTGTTTGGTTAAACTGTGTTGTCAACGAATTGAATTTATCTGCATTTTCTTCGTTTTTCATCAAAGTTGGTATCAGTACAGATTAAAGACACAGGGAATTTGGGATAATATTATATTTTGTTAAATATTGTTTCAAAATAAACAAAAACCCTTTAAGATAGCAGGTCTCAAATTCGAAACTCTGTTGTTCACAAAGTTGTTCCTCTATTTCCTCTTATTCAACAAATCTTCTTCAATTCTCATCTAGGTTTTAGTCATATTCTCAGACGGGAACACGGTGGATGAGAATGGGGAACTTATAGACCCCGTCATGCTTGAGAAAACAGCCGAAATGTTGAGAGTCGATGACAACATCAGAATAGCTGGTGTCCTTATTCCCAACAATGAGACCACGGCTGAATTTAAACTACGATTGTATCAGTTAAAAAGTATCACCTCTGAATTCGATGACGCCATCGACGCTGATTTTTCTGGTAACCTTGACAGCATCGCAGATCTCCTTACGTTGCGCGTAAAGCGATTGGTCGGTTGCCTTGGTAAGAATTTATTTTAATTCACAAGGAACTCATTCTGCCTACTTTGACAAAATCACGGATTGGCTCCATTACCAGCCGCTAGATCGGAGATCTCCTAGCAATTAACGTAAAATGGTTGGCTTGTTAATATGTTAAGAATCTATCTTAATTGAGAAGGAACCCCATTACTCTGTATCTTTCTATCACTCGTTACGGAGTGGACATGTAAATTGTAACGGTCCTCTTGAGTGATCTCTTTTTCAGTACGGAGGGCGGAGGGGGGGGGGGGGGGGGGGCTGGGAGCAAGATGGGGGAACCCTTTGGGGATATGCTCCACAGTTTTTCTCAATTGGCCCAATGTGTCATTATCCAGTTCCTGGAGGTCTCTAAAGAATAACATCTGCGCTTGTATATTTTTTTATGAAAACAAATGGAATGATTCAACAAGTGTTCGTTAAATACACCCTTGTGGTCTTTCCTATTTGTCTTTGCTTGCCATCAGCCATTTCGTTCGCTGCAAAGTTATGTACAATTTTAGATTAAAACAAAGTAATAAGTATAAATTCATACCTACATTATGTACTCATTATACGAGATTACTCTGCTCCCTGTTCCCCTCCCCTCCCCCGTTCCCTGTTAAACCGCCACGCCCGCTTTGCTCATATATCACCCTTACCAAACCGAAATCTTGTGAACGGATTTTTTTCTCCAAAGTGAATAAAACGTAACACCTTAAACCGTATTTTGAAGCCAACAACTTAAAAGAACAGTTAATGAGAGGGCACGACTGTTACCAAGTTGTTTATATCAAAATAAAAGATACGTTGATAAAAGATACTTACCTTAGTTTGTTTCATTGCGCCTGCTATAAATTTCATAACAATTTTGTTTATTCCAATAGTTAAGTACACCGTCAAAGTCTATACCCCAGATAGACGTGCGCGGAGGTTCAACATACTGACCGTAAGGATTAAAGGACAAGGGAACGCAAAAACTACAGACCATGTTTTCCACGAGACAACAGAACACACAGAAAAGTATGATATGTTCTTTTTGTGTCCAGCCAAGTTTAAGGTGTGGGGACATCGCCATACCTTTTCGTGGTTGAAATTCGTGGCTTTGAGTCACTTAGTGGTTTTCTTGTTTATCTATAGACTAGTGTTAAAATCATTATAGCAACGTTTAAGGCTAATCATGTTTCGGCCTAGTGTGAACACAGCTTTAGATATTTCGAATGCTCACCCCTGTCTATTCTCTATGGGTTAGTTCCCCACGGAATGCCGGGCGATAAAATGTTTGCAACTTTTGGCTGAGACCAAATTCCAGGCAAGAGTAAGTGGACACGCGCTGCTACCAGCCTTTCCCTCAGGTCACTATTTAGCCAACGCTTACCTCTCCAGAGAGGACTAATTTTTCCACGTACAGACAAACCCGGGTGGAACTCCTCAAAACTTAGGCGGCGATATGCAGAACGTTTGTTGAAACCCTTACCTTTAGTCAGAGCAGAGCACGTGATTTTGTATTCCCTATCTCAGACGTGACCCAAAAATGGTTACCCTATTTCAGCTCTTTATAATTTGGACCTGTTTAACAAAGAATGCCTTCAACTGAGATATGTGGAAGTTCTCTGAACTTAGTGTAAATTTTAGAATATCGATGATTTATTTGAGATCGAAGGTGGATTGTTTTATTTTTTAAGCAACCTACACGTGATTGTATCAGAGTTCTATGATCTTGATGTGGGCACTGTGAAGAGGATTGACATAAAAGCAAAAAGTATCGGAGACAGGGATTGTCTCTACTGGTACCTAAACGAGGTACAGTAATAATATTTTCTGCAAACGTTTTAAATAAAGTTGCGCAGTTTTAGACCTGGTATTTCCAGCACAAGTAACATAAATAATGGGAAGCCTTAAACCAAAAGATAAAGGTAAAGTCTGCATACGACCCAAGTGGCCCATCAGGCAGGAGCTTTTCCGGTTTCTGTAACATGAAGCGACTAGGAGAATTTCTACTCCCCCTTGGATGGGATGCTAGTCCATCGCAGGGTTACCCCCAGCATTAAGTTGGCCGGTACCCATTTATACATCTGGGTGGAGAGAGGTACTGTGAGAGTAAAGTCCCCGCAATGTCCCCCGCCAGGGTTGGAACCCAAACCGCTCGATCTGGAGAAGAGTGCACTAACCATGACGCCACCCAACCTCTCTGCCCTTAAACCAAAGCTTGTCATTAATGTTGCCTTGCTCATATGCCTAACACAAGTCACTTTAGACTATTTGTGTTGTTTGTGTATCAGGTGAAGGTTATTAAGGGAGGAGAAACGGTAACTGCATTCTTCAATAAAGCGATTGGAAAATATCCGGAACGAGGCCGTTGGTATTCTGGTAAGTCCTAACGCAAATCTCTTGTAAAAACTAGAAAACAGTTTGTGGTTCAAATTTCCAATGTCCATGTGTACACTTTAAAACTTCCACTTCGATAGGATTTACTATAATTTAACTACTATGGAATCCCGATTTCTCGAAACCTCTATTTTTCGAACCTCCTGTACACTCGACCCAAAACTCATTTCCCAACCCCCCCCCCCCCCTCCCCACCCTTCAGTCGAACATTGTAGTTTTTCCCTCGATTTCTCGAACAACCGTATTTTTTCAAAGCAGTTTTCGTTCCATCGGAGGTTCGAAAAATCGGCATTGCACTATAGCAGTCGAAGCGACTGACTGCGCGCCAGACAAACGGTGTTTTCCATAGTAGCGTAGGAAAAATTATTTCAAAGGAACCCAAAGGAGTACGAAAAGATGTATTGAGATAGAGATACGGGTGTTAAACGTACGAATTTGCACTATGAAAATCTGACGAAAGATTGACATATTAAGACTAATACTTTCCATCGCACACATATGTCAGTAATTAGCTCATATTAACCGAGCAGGAGGTCTGTATGGGGGAATCTTGACCGAGGTCTTGAGTACAGACCGAACGCAGTGAGGTCTGTACACACGATCGAGGTCAAGATTCTCCCATACAGAGCAACTAAGGTTATAAGATGTTTATTGTGTGGCAAACAAGAAAAACTTAATTCGTTTAACGTAACTGGTTTTACTTGTAATAGCTGACATTTTGCTTACGAACTGTGATGAGCGGAACTTCAATCTGCCAAAGTTTACTCGTCTTTACGTTTTTCTCATCAGGCTTTTTGGCATTTTTTAATAAATATTTTTAGAAGAAATCGTCAACATTTTTGTGTCTTAGATTGCAAATTTTTTAACCGCAAAATGTAACCGGCCTAGATGGGAAAATCTAGACAGCGGTCAAAAATGGCTCCAGCCAATCAAATTCATGAATTCGGTAGTTCCCAGTCCTTGTGAGACACAGCCATATAATAAAAGACCAATAAAACCACAAAAGAACGTGGAATGAAAAAAGATGGCAAACCAAAACAACAGAAATAAAAACGAAAAGACTGAGCTACCGTAACGTTTTCTCGTTACAAAGTCTGCTTACTGTGCATGCCAAATTCTAGTGTAAATTGGAAGCTTCTGCATGCAGCTTACAAACTCTAGCTTAATTCTAGCCGAAAATGGAAGATAACGTTCATCAAGTCATATTTCACCTTTTTAATACTGTTAAATTTTTGAAATAAATTAATATCTTCATTACTCATGGTACTTGTTTCATCCGACCTCGCAGCTCTTAGCAACTCCAGATTTTTCAGTATGTCTTTTATCAACTAACACGTGGTAAAACGACAAGCGAAGAAACCTGATGTTGTCATGACCGGTATTAATACGCAATTCCGTTTAGCCAATCACAAGTTTTTCTTAAAAAGCGCCGTCGTCTTTAAAAAGATTTTTTACTGAAAAAAATATCATTGAAGTAGGCTATGTATGGGAGAATAATTCTCTGGGATAATGATCTCTTTAACGGACGGACTAATAATAGTAGCATCTGGGTATTAGCATGTTATTATTATTAGTTATTATTATTATTTAACTTTTTTTATACACGGGTAAAACATCAGGACTAAAATTGCATTAATTACATTTTTAAGATACTAATCTACTACCAATTAAATCTAATAACAACAAAAATGAATAACAAAAACAACTTAAGGACGGTGCCAACTTTTATTCAGTAGTGCGCACACGTTCTGCGCATTACGTAAGACATGGTAAGCGCCACGCAGGCGCTGGGGTTTATATTTGACGCAATCAAGTACACGACTAAATTGAAAGCAAAATCTTCCTACCGTTCCTATTGTGACCAAATCAAGTTTAATGAACTTGTACTTAAATCAGGAACATCAGAATAGCAGCATATTAATAACCCCTAACTGTTAACGTATTCCAGCTTAAAAACTAGTTGTTATTTGTCGAAAATTATACTGATATCCAACTGTAAACATGCACCTGCAGATGGCGTAGTGCGCGCGCACAACAAGTGCAATATACGCAAATGATTTCCTTACAGGGAAGGTGACAGGAAAAAATGTATCGAGCACCGTAAAAGTTTTCAAAAAAAGATCAATAACTTTAAATAACGTGTGGTTACCCCTACATTTTATGTTATGAAATGGAAATGGCAAGCCTGTTCAACAAGTGATTAGTTCAGTTCTGGTTGTGAGCAAAAGGTATTTAGACTGTATTTTAGCTGAACCAGAGGAAGGCTGTAAGAGACGCTAAAAACATACCAAAAATGGTTTTTATGTTATCATTTACCATGTAGTTTTAAGATCTTTATAAATGTTTTACTTTCCTGTATGTAAAGGCGAATTCTAAGGAAATCTGTGAAGAAATATCCTTTCCTTCTTTTTCAGAAAAAATGCTGATGTCATCCTTTTTGTTGAGATTCAAAGCTAATTATCTCGAACAAATGCGTGGCTACCCCAATTTTTCTTTGTGCGTTCTAATAGCCCTTGCAATGATCTACTTTTTCCACGTGTTCCTAACCTGGCGCAAAAAACTTTTTATTCAGTAGGCTTATATTTGAGTCGGTTAAATATAATGATTTTGTGTTTTTCTTTTTGCAGCTAGAGCATGGCTTCGACCTTACGGTAAGTAGAATGAGAATGAATCAGCAGAAAAGTACAAATTCCGATGGAAGAAACTGCAAAAAATAAATAAATATACTGGTAGAAATCAGAGATTATTAGAGCGCGTTCGACGCCATTAATTAGGTTTGATTTGAATGATTTCGTTTGAAGAAATTCAGTCCCCGTTTTCCTGATGAACATAACATAGCGACAAAGCCCAGTACTTCCCTGCGGATATGATTTCCTTGTTTCATGGTTAGGTCCCCTATAAATTACGATTTGTCAGGAGTTGCGTTGATATGTCGCGTTAACTTCTTTTATCCCTTCAATTTGCTCCGGATTTTGTCGGGTGGCCTTGGACGGGAAATCAGTGCTCTTCAGAAAACTTCAATTATCGAAAAAAATGTATATCTCACTTAAGAGAAAAGAAAATACAAATAGCAAATCGGAGAGATGTAGGTGGAGCTGTCTAGCTTCATTTCATACTTTCATTTCTCGACAGTTACCTACTCCGTAGAAATTTACACGCCGATCACCGACATTAAAAAGGTTTACAGTTTGAAAGTTATGATTGACGGAACGGTGGACGAGCGAACTGGAGAACACATCTTGGTCGATCCTAAGACTACGCCAACAACAGAATCTAGAGGGTATGTAATATATCAGACACTAGAGACTGTGTTTTACCACATTTCCAAACACCGACAAGAGAGTTGAAAATATGGCGCACAGGGAAGTATTTTTGACAAACTTCAGGTGTTCAGAAATGAGGTAAAACACCATAGATCTTCTTTAAATTAAAGAGGAAACGGGGGAAATAAAATCGTTAAAATCTGTGCTCATTAGGATCAGATGCCCGAACGCCGCCACGGTTGTGGTTTTCTTTGTTAAACGTTACTAAATTAGTAATGAGTTTGAGAAGTGTATTTTCTGTATTCAGTTGAGCTGACGAGCAGGGAGGGGGGGATTCCGATACAAAAGTGACGAGTGCGCAGGGGCGAATGCAGGATTTTTCCAAGGAGGTGGCTTGTACCTCAGGCAAATGTGGCAAATTGAGAATTGGAATCTACTGGAAAACTGTTACACCAGCAATACTAGCACTGAATGCCTCAAAGTAGAAATTACGATGAGGTTTTTTTTTTTTTTTGGTATTTTATTGATATTTATATAAGTTTACAAATAAGAGTGACAATAACAATTGAAATTACATTTGCAGATAAAAGAAAGAAAAACTAAATAAACTAACGTGAGTACAGATGGAAAAAAAAAAAAAACGAGGAATACTATTACTAATAAGACTACTTAAGAGGAAAATACTAATACACCCAAAATACTTACCAACTATTTATATTAACGAATAATGATGAGGTGCCTGTCCAGAGAGTTTGCCTTTATTTCTTCCATAATATTCACAATTTTCAATTTATAATAATTTTTCTTATTTTTTGCTTCTCAAAGAGGGGATGACTAGGTCCCTAAACCAATTCCCCCCCCCCCCCCGAATCTGCCCCTGGGGTGATCGTGGCGCGTTTTACTGGATAACATCCTTGGTTTGATGGAGCCTAGTTTCTTTAAATTTGAAATGAGTGGAAAGCTCAAAACCAAACGAGTTTGTAACGAGTATTCCGAACGTAATGATACTTCTCAGGGTTGTGATCGCGAATTTAAGCCGCGCCAACAAAACGCGATCCCGGTTCGTTTTAGGCTTCCTTTCAAACACTACGACGAAATCCATGTAATAAGGGTAACCCTGAAATGAACGTGCAACCCATCCAGTAGGGGTGGAAATACTCCTAGTCCCTTCATGCTACGAAAACAGAAGATAATTACGCGCCTGTCTCAAGAGATATTGAGCTAGAATGAAGACTTTATTTACCTATCTTACTTATCCAGGATAAAAACAGCAGGTAGAAACATGCTGCTATAATTATTCCCTTAACTCAATCATGTGGTATTTTTCTACCGATTTCCGTTCTGGAGAGAACTAATAAAATTGACATTTTCTCTGCAATTACAACTTTCACTGAAATTTGATTTTTGCAAAACAGTATTTTTCTAACCATTGCCGATTATTTATTCTCCTTAGAGACCAACTTGTCATCAAAGCCAGTTTCGTTGATCGTAACGTGGGTCCGGTGAAAGGGATTTTGATAGAGGCAACAGTGATAGCTGATTGGGCCCTTGAAAAGGTACTGTTATATTATCCCGGTGAAAGTCTTTTTTTTTTCTAGAGACGTCGTTTTAAGAAGTATAGACACAGGTACCTGTAGTAGCGGTAACAGAAACATCAGGTCTGCATTTTCGGGAGATGCTTTGTTCTATTTATTCCAAACGGTGATTCCACACTGTAAAAGTGATTCTCAGTGAAGAATATCAGTCACTGTATTTTGAGTTGTTTTAGTCACGTACAAAATGACTTCCAAATTGAAGGAAACCTGAAAATAGTAGTAAACTATGATGGGAAACAACAAAGAGACAACGATAAGCCATAAAGGAACAAGGATGGTTGAAGGATGGAGAAGATTGATTCGGATTAGAAACGACGAACTTGAAAAATTTAGGCTAAATTTTTCCGACCTTTTCAACATGCACAAACCATGTCGTAGCTCCTTTTAAGTATTCTTTTGTTTGTGTATCAGATAAAGGTAACAAAGGAAGGGGAAACGTTTACTGCAATGTCCAAAGTAAAGATTGGAGCATGGGATGTCTCCTGGAAATATGGTAAGTCTTGATACAAAAACCTTGCCGCTCTAGAAAATATTTATTGTTTTTGAATTGTAATGGCCATGTTTTCCTTTTAAAACTTGTTCTTCTTGCAGAAGTTTTATCTCTAGCCCAGAAGAACTTCTTAAAACTTTAATTGAAGTTTAGAACTCTGTCTTAGGGAGAATCCTTTTCATGTTGGCTTGCTCGATTCAAGCTGTTAAATGGAGCGGGTTTATATTCAGCCAATATGGGACTGTTGCCTCTCAGCCAGCAACAAAATCAATTATTAACGATAGTAATTTGAAAGTGGGATTGTTGATCTCTCTTGATTCAAGTCTTATTTTTCCTTGTGATCTCCACTGAGCATTGGGTTTGTAATTTTCAACTAAATAAATAATAAATGAATAAATGATTAAATAGTGAATAAATAAATAAATCACATCTACATAATAAGTGGGGTCCTGTAAAGGGACATACCCATCACTGCAAGGTTACAAAAATGGGGGGAGATAAAAAAAATGTAATATGTACATACTTCAGATACTTAGATAAAAACCTAAAATCGCAAATAAAGTTAAATCATTCAGATCTAAGTGCCTCGCTTTATTCAGTGTGTAAGAGTTTGGCACTGCGCATGCCGACTAGTTGAGGACACTGAAATGAGCAAACAAATATTTGAAATCATGATTAGAAAGAAACTTGCAAAAAATCCCAACTACCTTGTAAGACAATGTTAAAGATAATGTTAATCAATAAATTAATCGGTTTCGGGCTAGTAATAGTTTTGAGAACGATGGCTATGTAATGCTTAAATTGATTAAATTTCGCAACAAGATAAAAAGCTCTTATTAAACTTTCAGTTAAATAAAATGGTTTCGCATTTCGTTTTGCAGTAATACTGAAGGAGCAGGGAACCTAATCCAAAGCGTGGGAAAACGCCAGGGGAATAGGAACAAAGCTTAAAAAAGCATGCGCATAAGTTGTCATGAAAGGAAAGAGTTAAAAATAAAGAATAAATGGTAGTACTTGAAAGAATGAATTGTTGGACTATTAAATTTTTGCCCTTTTTGCCATAAAAGTAAAAGTTGTTTATAGTAATTTACCTTTATAAAATAACTGAGATACTAAGAACGTTCTGATTGGTCAATAGAGTTGCCAAACCTATGTTCTATTGTACTGGTAAGCGCATGATTCCCTATACGGCAGAACTATGCGAGAACTGGAGAACTCTGAACACTAGCGAGAACAAAATAAACAACTCCCTCGTTCACCGTCTGAGATATCAATAAAACTAATATCTTTTCATTCAACATATACATGGAAATTTGAAAGGAAAAACAGGACCAGACGTTGGTGTCGATAGAATGCTTGATCTTTTCTTCCATGGCAAAATTTTGACACGTACACCGCTTTCTCCTTAGCCTGCGAACGCGGACGTATTTCCCGCTGTCGCTAGTCTCCGCCGAAAAATAACGTCTTCGAACCCGAGCCAGGAAACTATTTCTCTGACGTAGGAATTTTAAGCCAATCACAGTTTAGCTCAATTAGCCCCAGAACTACTGCGCGAGGTATTCGCTGCGAGGAGCACTCGAGTTTCATGTTATCATGGAATCTGATTGGCCAAGGAGAAACAAAAGTCATTACGTCACAGAAATCGTTTCCTGGCTCGGGTTCGCAGACGTTATTTTCGGCGGAGACAAGCGACAGCCGGAAATACGTCTGCGTTCGCAGGCTACTTTCTTCTTGGCCAAGGAGAAAACAAATAAACACAGAAATCAAAACTCTTTTGTTTATTTTTATTCATTTCGCTTTTTCCATGTTCGCCCCCCAAACAAGATGGCATCAGAAAAGGTGAAAAGGTGTCTCAATTTCTTGCTGCGTCTATCATTAGAATAGTAAACCCGGGGAATGGAGATGGTTACTAAAAATGACCCCCCACGAGAGAGGATACGGGGTAATCTCCCCGGATAGTCTCATTAAAGTTATTTCTAGATATTTGTACCCAACACCTGTTACTAGAGTGAGTATACCTTACATTAAGGGCACTTCTGAGACCATCTCACGGATCCTACAGCCCTACAACATTCGTGTAGCCCACAAACCTAAAACTACGTTACGACACTTACTGATCAACGTGAAAGACAGGGACGAACCTAACAACAAACAGGGAGCAGTTTACAAGATCAAATGATCCGACTGCCAGGCTTCCTACATTGGTGAGACTGGCAGAAACCTTGAAACGAGACTGACTGAACGCAAACGAGCCACGAAAAATGGTGATGCCAACAATCACATTGCTGTACGTCATCAACTGACAAACCACAGCATTGACTTGGACTCTGCTCAGTGCTTAACCTACAATACAAACTATTTTCAACGACTGACTCTGGAAAGCTGGTACATTAATCTAGAACAAACGCCTCTTAACAGATGTCAACAACTACGGTGCCTTAGCTTACAAACGACTTATCTATGACGGAAACAAAACCGACAAACGGACCTCTAACAGACCGACTTAACAATACACGGACCGAAAACCGACCAATTTGACTAACAATAGACGGATCGAAATCCACCAATGACTGATGACAAACTTTACACGAGTCTCTCAGCCAATACCATCACGGCTAAACTGACCAATCAAGTTCAACGAACCAGACTTCTAACATCATCGACTGACAAACACTATTCACTTGACTTTGAAGATGACTTCCGCTCAGGTTGTCGAAACAGTCACCAACAACAGTTCTTTTCAGAACTACCCTCACCCGGACGATCACACTATACGAACTACTGATACTCCTGGATGCAAACTATTTACTATAGTTAGAATTCTCGAATCAAAACAAGATAAGCATTGTACAACTAAGCTGATATAAAGCAAAACGATCAAGTCTGCAAGTAATGAGCGAGAGGTCCTATTGAATCATAGTAACATTACAGGGGAAAAATGTGAAAGGCAAGAAGAAATACGAAAGAGAGGAACTGGCGGCACATCGAGGCACATCAACAAGGAGACGTCAGAGACGTCTCAAATTCAGGATACAAGCTTTCATATCGGTCAGCGGAAGCCAGGTTTAATGCGGACCATTAGAAAATAGTTTTTAAAAATAGCCCAAGGTGTGAAAACGCTGTAGCAACCTCCCAATTAGGAGATGAAGGCTCCATATGATATGCTCCTTAAACAAGTCATTCCGATTTTCAACTCTTCTCAATTTCAACAGTTTCTGTAAACTATATTTTGCCTCCTTGTTTAATGACTTTATTAGAATTGTTATTGTAAATACTTTTGTACTGTGAATAATTATCACGTAAAGTTTTACTGAAGAATAAAATTTCATGATATATTTTTTATGATAATATCAATAGTAATAATAATAATAATAACAGTGTATTTCTATAGCGCCCTTTCTCAACGATTCAAGGGCGCTTGTAACATATCGTGTGACCTAACTAAGAAAAAGTAAATATCGAAAAAACGAAAAGAAAGCAATTAAATTGATTGCAAGAAATATCATTAAAGAGATAAAAAACCTAAAAGATCGAGTTTTCAAGTGAGAAAATACTTTTCTCACTTTGTTCATGGTAGACGAAAGGCTCAAAGGCCCACTCTCTCGTTAAAATTGGACTTTTTCATTTATTCCAGCCAATGTGTAGCACATTGCAGCGTTTATGTGAATAAGTTGTTGAAATGTCCAGCAGATTTTCTCTTGGCGCCCTGTTCTTCTCAGAATTATCAGTACCAGCGGACAGTGGGCAAAGAATTTATCAGTAGGTGAAGACGCCCCGAACCAGTACGTTAAACATCATAAACGTTGCTTTGAAATAAAAAGCTTGTCTTGAGAAAAAAAAAGCTTGCAAGAGCTTGCTGAAAACGGGCTTGGCAAGCAGTATTAACCTGCCGTCTTTTTAGACAAGCTTTGGTTAATTCTGTTGGCATGGTCTCCCGGCTAATTAGTTTCTCGCTTGTGTCACTGATAAGTTTGGTTCACTTTGGCTTTTAAGTATAAATTCGACGTTTTAACTCAAACTCTATACTCAAATTGGATTCATGTAATGGACGACAATACCGCTTCCACCCCTGGCTGCATCGACTGCAACAGTTTCATTTGTGCGGATAACTGAACTCTAAGCTAACGAAATTCTCTCTAACTATAAAATCAATAAAGATCAATTCGAGAGTTCCAACTTTTTGACAGACGCAAAACAAGAAAGAACGTCACAATGAACTTGAAAACCACCACTGACTCCATCTTCAAGCTGAAAAAGACAAAGTTACAATTAGGTTAAAAAATGTCTACATATATTTGCTGACTTTCAAGTACAATCCAGGTTGAATAATAGTGTTAACAAATTAAAAGTAGAAAACACAAGAAAATCCAATAATTCGAATACTAAGACGATACACCTGTGACTTGCGTTTGAAGATTTTACTTTGTTTCCTGACTTTCAGACTGAAAATGTACCAAGCGAATCAGTGTTCTAACCTTACTGAGGGTGCACAAGTTTATGCCGCTTTCTTAGCTCCTCAAGGAATATTGTTATAGGTGACATAATCGTTGACAGGTTTTGCACAGTTAATGCTTGGCTAGGTTTGTGTCTTGTCACGCTGCCTGCAGCACGACAAACTATTTAGTGAAGAAAGCAGAGTAAAGAGAGCAGTATGTTAGGGAGAGATCGTTTATTTATTAAACATCTTCAAGTGAAAACACTTTAATTCAAATTGCTCACAATCAAATAAATACGAAATTGCAGAAACAATTGTTCTTCCTATTCCAAGCGGTTCAATTTAAAAGTTTCCGATTCGAACGTTCCCTGATCGTGGCTCATATAAATGCAAATACCGAGTAAGCGTGACATAAGCAGGTACTTGTCCTCTTGGCAGGTCAATAAGACTTCGCCTTTGGTTAACGCAAGAATGGACGCCAGACTAAGCAAGCCGTCAGTTAGTTGTTTCTATAAAACTAAACTGAAAAGAAAAATCTTTCAAAAGCATACGCTTTGATATACAAAATATTTCGAACAAACAGCACTCTGTATCAATCTGTGCAGTTTATTCATATTAAATGGAAAATTCTTAATTGTGATGGTGGTTGGGATGCCATGTTCTAACTTCGTATATATTCTATGATTTTACTCTCTCTTCACTTTTTGTTTGCTTCCTTTTTCCAGTGTAGAAATGTTTCGCCGCGCATCTTAGTTTTAGCTGTTTGAAAATGTCATCAAGCATTATTTCGTGCCTGATGTATTTACTTTCAAAATAATTAATTATATTGCAAATTGAGGATTCCAATTCCAAACATATCCAGTGCCTAGAAAACAATGTTAGCCTAGGAAAGCTTCCCAGAGATGGAAAGACCGACATTTAGAGCTTACATCATCAAAGAACGGACAGGAAACATACGACAGGGAACCGGAATGCGGGTCCTTTAAAATATTTCTGCCTGCTTCGTTTTGAAGGTTGAAGTTTGACCCTTAACTATCTCTTTTCTTGTCATATCATTAAAAATTAAGGGTCTGGGTGGTTTAATGTTTAGCAGTCACCTTATAATTGGTATTTTCTGTGAACTGGCGTTAGTTTGCAGCAGCTCACCAGACACTCAGGAACACTTCACCAACGGAGGAACACACAAAACAAATTGAGTGTTCTGCTTTTCAGCGTAAGGTATGTCCCAAGTTGATTCTTTCTCAAATTGATTTCGTCTAGTTATTTCCTTTTTTCGGTATATATATTTACACACCTTCCATTAAATCAAGTCACTTTTACCTTTGTCCTTTCCTTTGGAAATGACAATATTTTATCTACCAAAGAACAAAATCGGGAAGAAGAATCAGCTTTAGGTAAAAATCTATCGACAGACAGAAAGTTTTTAAAAATGCTACAAGCACGAATTCACACGGTAAAAGATATGAATCGATTATTTTTAAAAGCACGGTGAACATTTAAGAAACAATAACAAATTGACAACGTACAGTTTGACATCATGCAAAAAAGTTGCTGAATTGGAACAAGTTCTCGAAGTACGTGAAATTTATTTCCTTGCAATTGTGGTCTTCAAGTAAAGCTTTTCGGCAGCAATTTTTAATGATAAAATATGAGATATCAAAACGGAGAGTCGAAGTTGTAAAATTCGCAGAACAAAATACCGTAATGAGTTCTACTATCGGCGATTACGATCGCGATCCCGCTTACGGCAGTGTTTGAACACGAAACTTGCTAAAAGTTTTTTTTAACGCTAAAAAGTCACCAAGAGGTAATTCAGTCTGAGTGGAACACTGGTCTTTGCAAACGGGCGCTGACTAGGTTATATCTTTGTAGTTATATAGAATAGGTAGTTGTAGAAGTTTAAATAGATAGTTGTAGAAAGTGTTCTTAATCATATAATTTTCATATTTCCATTTCTTATTTTGTAAATAATACATTCGTTCAAAACTTCTCATTTTGCTTTAAGAAAAACTGCTATAATTTCCTCTTTTGTTAATTGTGGAAGTTTTTGTACTTACAACGCTACTTGTTCTAATCACTGAAAATTCTTTTTTTTTTATGCCAGTAAAGCGATATTTTACTGCCGTTCAAGTTGTGTTATTTGTAGACATTTGTATCCCGAATGAAACAAATAATATTTGGATTTGACAAGTTGTGCTGTAAGGTCATTAACCACCTGCCATGTTTTCTTTACACAGGACAGAAATGAAAATTGTCTTGGCCGTTTTTGTGGGATGGGCAATGTTTCTAATGGGTTTGTCCTTTGATAACTTATTTGTTTTTGTAATTTCCCAAATAGAAAACAACAACACCAAAGAAAATGCGGAGAGAAAAATTGAGATCATGACATAAAATCCAAATTGTTTTCAAATAAATTTGAAATTTGTGTTTTTCATTTGAAGCATTTTTATTTACAATTTTGTTTTGTTTTTCGTTTTTGGATTTTTTGGTTCAGAATAGTTATAAAAATCTTTAGGGCTTTTAATTGCCTGGAAAGGGCTTTCAATGATGTGGAAAATTGTTAAGAATACATTATTATTTGGACACATTTGAGCCGCAATTTGCTCCTTCATGCTATTTGTTGTGACATTTTCTCCCTATGGGCGTATAAGTCAATTAATTTATTTACCCATATTTTTGTTTAAAACTATAGCAATTTTTACAACTATTGTATATTCTTGTTTCACCTCGTGTTTCATGATAAGACTGTTCTTGAATAATAGCGATACAAAATTTTTAATACGAAAACGGTTCTTTTTAAAGGTGTAGCATCATCCAACAAATATAATCCACTAAAGGAAACAGGTCTGTTAGAGGGTAAGTTGTGTTTTTTTTGTATAGGCAAGCTGATATAATTTACGTGTACATCTTGTAATTTTATTGTAGACTTTGGTGTTTCACTTTCAATAGAGTGAAAAGTTCAATCAACGTCAATTTACAGGAATCTATTCTGCTACATATTTGCCATGTTTAAACGTTCGCGTTTTCGTTTGAGAATTCAAACTCTTTGACAGTATTTCCGGTTAGAAACAAATCGTTTTTAATTCACTGAAGGTTTCAAGGCCTTTCATCCCCTCTGGCTTTCCACGCCAGTACACCCAGAGAACCGACGTTAGCGCCGAGATTGCTATCCACGTCATCGTATCCAACACCCGTTGAAATAACATACCGATTACAACTAAAAACATGAAGGCATTAATTTATAAATACATAACTGATAATGAGTGAGAAAACTGGGACTGAAGTAGACCTTGTGAATCCTTACTATATCTGCGAATAATGTCTAACTACAGACAGTCCTGTTTGCGACAACGCCAAGGCGGATGTGATTATTCTGATTCAAGACAGTCAAGGTATTTCCTCAGCGACAGTTGGAAAAATTAAAACCGTGGTAAAAAGAATGCTGACTCAACTAAGCAGTGAATCAATTGACTTCAACTTCGCTGTGGCAACGTACGCTACTTCGCGGCGAATAAGTTGTTTTGGAAACACCACAGAAACAATCAGTTACATAGACAACGAATATCAACACAGAGGAAAAGGCCTTAACCTGTTAAACCTTGCCTTGAGTGAAATGGTCACGAAAGCGTTTGACAAGCGTCCTGACGACAGAAAAACTGACACTGCAAAGGTGAGCTTTAACAAGATTAGATAAAGGGAAGAGAGTTAATCCCCCACATAAGCCTTATTCTCTCTCTCAAACTATTTTTAGATGTTGTATCCACTCTTCCCGAGGAAAGCGTTACCACGCGGGTTGCGTAGATGTTTTCGTGATGAATAAATGTGCGTCATAAGACTGGCCATTTTTATTATTTTTATTTATTTATTTATTATTATTATTATTATTATTATTAATTTTATGATTTCTGAAGCCAGGGATGATCTAAACATAACTCAAGAAGGATTACTTTAGGAAAAGGTCCATATGGTTAAATTAGCTCTTCTCCATGATTTCAACTACTGCTATTTTTTGTTTTGGTTAAACTGTGTTGTCAACGAATTGAATTTATCTGCATTTTCTCCGTTTTTCATCAAAGCTGGTATCAGTACATATTAAAGAAACAGGTTATTTGGGATAATATTATATTTTGTTAAATACTGTTTCAAAAAAACAAAAAACCTTTAAGACAGCAGGTCTCAAATTCGAAATTCTGTTGTTCACAAAGTTGTTCCTGTTTTTCCTCTTATTCAACAAGTCGTCTTCAATTCTCATCTAGGTTTTAGTCATATTCTCAGACGGGAACACGGTGGATCAAAATGGGGAGCTTATAGACACCAACATGCTTGAGAAAACAGTCAAAATGTGGAGAGTCGATAACAACATCAAAATAGCTGGTGTCCTTATTCCCAACGATGAGACCACGACTGCGTTTAGACTACGATTGCATCAGTTAAAAAGTATCACCTCTGAATTAGAAGACGCCATCAACGCTGATTTTTCTGGTAACCTTGACAGCATCGCAGATTTCCTTGCGTTGCGCGTGAAGCGATTGGTCGGTTGCCTTGGTAAGAATTTGTTTTAATTCACACGGAACTCACTCTGCATACTTTGACAAAATCGCAGATAGGCTCCATTACCAGCCGCTAGATCGGAGATCTCCTAGCAATTAACGTAAAATGGTTGGCTTGCTAATATGGCAAGAATCTATCTTAATTGAGAAGGAACCCTATTACTCTGTATCTTTCTATCACTCGTTACGGAGTGGACATGCAAATTGTAACGGTCCTCTTGAGTAATCTCTTTTCCAGTACGAGGGGCGGAAGGGGGGAGTGGGAGCAAGATGGGGGAACCCCTTGGGAATGTGCCTCCCAGTTTTTCTTAGTTGGCCCAATGTGTCATTATGCAGTTCCTGGAAGTTTCTAAAGAATAGCATCTACGCTTGTATATATTTTTTTATGAAAACAAATGGAATGATTCAACAAGTGTTCGGTAAATACAGCCTCGTGGTCTTTCCTATTTGCCTTTGCTGGCCATCAGCCATTTCGTTCGCTGCAAAGCTATGCACAATTTAAGATTAAAACAAAGTATTAAATATATTCATACCTACACTATATACTTATTATACGAGATTACTCGGCTCCCTGTTCCCCTCCCGTCCCCCGTTCCCTCTTAAACCGCTATGCCCGCTTTGTTCATATATCACCTTTACCAAACCGAGATCTTCTGAACGAATTTTTTTCCAAAGTAAATAAAACGTAACACCGTAGAACCGTATTTTGAAGCCAAAAATTTAAAAGGATAATTAATGAGAGGGCAAGACTAGTAACAAGTTGTTTATATCAAGATAAAAGATACGTTGATAAAACATACGTACCTTGTTTATTCCAATAGTTGAGTACACCGTCAAAGTTTATACCCCAGATGCACTTGCGTGGAGTTACAACATACTGACCGTAAGGATTGAAGGACAAGGGAACGCAGAAACTACAGAACATGTTTTGCACGAGACAACACAAGACACAGAACAGTATGATGTGTTCTTTTTTTGTCCAGCCAAGTTTAAGGTCTGGGGACATTGCCATACCTTTTCGTGGGTAATATTCGTGGCTTTCAGTCACTTAGTAATTTTCTTGTTTATCTATAGACTAGTGCTAAAATCATTATAGCAACGTTAAGGGTATAAAATTGTAAAAAAAAAAATTGCTTGCATTGACTTGCAGTAAAGAATTGATACACTTTAGGGATGGCCTCATAAAACATGATTCCGTACGAGAGTTCGATTAAGCTGTGTTCACATTAAAGCGGAAACATGATTAGTGTTAATACATTGTTCACATCAGATGTCGGTTTCAAGCACGTTTCATGCATGGCTGTATAATTTATGCTGTTTCATAGTACTCGCATAAATTTTTTACACTTCATTAAGTTTTGCCACAATGTTCTCCCAAATATTCTGCTTTCTACCCATCGCCGATAATTGCCGTTGTATTTCTTCATCGGTCATATTTCAACTAGACATTTGGCCTCATAATAGCCCCGGTTTTGGTTCTTTGGGACACTCGCCTCCTCTCCGCATCCATCCGCAAGTTTGAACGTGTTTGGTTTGATTATGATTGAAACTAGCTCGCGAAGTTGTTTTAATCATGCTCAGAATAATCATGTTTCAATCATGATTCGCGCAATGCACTGCCTGATGTGAACACTTTTCACAACGAAACATGTTTCATTTGCGATCAGACTAATCATGTTTCGGCCTAGTGTGAACACAGCTATTTCAGGTATTTCGAATACTCACCCCTGTCAATTTTCTATGGGTTAGCTAGTTCTCACGGAATGCCGGGCGGTAAAATGTTTACAACTTTTGGCTGAGACCAAATTCCAGATAAGAGTAAGTGGACACTCGCTGCTACCAGCCTTTCCCTCAGATCACTATTTAGCCACCGCTTATCTCTCCGGAGAGGACTAATTTTTCCACGTACAGACAAAACCGGGTGGAACTCCTCAATTCTTAGGTGGGGGTGTGCAGTGCGTTTGTTGAAACCCTTACCTTTAGTCAAACCAAAGCATGTGATTTTGTATTCCCTATCTCAGACCCAAAAATGGTTACCGTGTTTCAGCTCTGTATAACTTGGACCTGTTCAACAAAGAATGCCTTCAAATGAGATATGTGGAAGTTCCCTGAACTTCGTGCAGACAGAATAATTTTTTAGTTTAAATTTTAGAATAGCCATGACTTATTTGAGATCGATCGTCAATTGTGTTATTTTTTAAGCAACCTACACGTGATTGCATCAGAGTTCTATGATCTTGATGTGGGCACTGTGAAGAGGATTGACATAAAAGCAAGCAGGACCCGAGACAATGCTTCCTGCTGGTACCTAAACGAGGTACAGCAATAATATTTTCTGCAAAAGTTTTACATAAAGTTGCGCAGTTTTAGACCTGGTATTTCCAGCATAAGTAACATAAATAATGGGAAGCCTTCAACCAAAAGATAAAGGTAAAGTCTGCATACGACCCAAGTGGCCCATCAGGCCGGAACTTTTCCCGGTTTCTGGACCATGAAACGACTAAGAGAATTTCTACTCCCCCTTGGATGGGATGATAGCCCATCACAGGGTTTCCCCCAGCATTAAGTTCGCCGATACTCATTTATACATCTGGGTAAGGAGAGGCACTGTGAGAGTAAAGTGACTTGCCTAAGAACAAGACGCAATGTCCCCGGCCAGGGTTGGAACCCGGACCGCTCAATCCGGAGACGAGCGCACTAACCATGAGGCCACCCCACCTCCCTGCCCTTAAACCAAAGCTTGTCATTAATGTTGCCTTGCCCATATGCCTAACACAAGTAACTTTAGACTATTTGTGTTGTTTGTGTATCAGACCAAGGTTATTAAGGGAGGAGAAACGGTAACTGCATTCTTCAGACAAGTGATTCCACGATGGCCGAAAAAAGGCGTTTGGTATTCTGGTAAGTCCTAACGCAAATCTCTTGTAACAACTGGAAAATAGTTTGTGTTTCAAATTTCTAATGGCCATGGGTACACTTCCACCTAGATAGGTTTTACTATAATTTAACTGCGATGGAATCCCGATTTCTCGAAACTTCTATTTTTCGAACCTCCTGTTAACTCGGCCCAAAACTCATTCCCTACCCCCCCCCCCCCCCTGCCTCAGTCGAACATTGTAGTTTTTCCCTCGATTTCTCGAACAACCCTATTTTTTCAAAGCAGTTTTCTTTTCCATTGGAGGTTCGAAAAATCGGCATTCCACTATAGCAGTCGAAGCGGCTAAGCTCGACGATAACTGTGCGCTGGGCAGAAGGTGTTTTCCTTAATAGCGTAGGAAAAATCATTTCAAAGGAACCCAAAGGAGTACAAAAAGATGTATTGAGATAGAGTTACGGGTGATAAACTTACGAATTTGCACTGTGAAAATCTAACGAAAGATTGACATATTAAGACTAATACTGACATTTTGCTTACGAACAGCGATGAGCGGAACTTAAATCTGCCAAAGTTTGCTCGTCTTCTTTACGTTTTTTCTCATCAGGCTTTTTGGCATATTTTTAAATAAATATTTTTAGAATAAATCGTCAATATTTTTGTGTTTTAGTTTGCAACTTTTTCGCCGCAAAATGTAACCGGTCTAGATGGGAAAGTCTAGACAGCGGTCAAAAACGGTTCCAGCCAATCAAATTCGTGAATTCGGTAGTTCCCAGTCCTTGTGAGGCACAGCCACATAATAGAAGACCAATAAAACCGCAAAAGGACATGGAATAAAAAAAGATAGAACACCAAAACAACAGAAATAAAAAACTGAGCTGTCGTAATTTTTTTTCGTTACAAAGTCTGCTTGTTGTGCACGCCCAATTCTAGTATAAATTGGAAGCTTCTGCATGCAGCTTACAAACTCTAGCTTAAATCTAGCTGAAAATGGAGGAGACCGTTCATCAAATCATATTTCACGTTTTTAATACTTTTTATTTTTTGAAATAAATTAATATCTTCATAACTCATGGTACTTGTTTTATCTGACCTCGCAGCTCTTGGCAACTCCAGACCTTTCAATTTATCTTTTATCAACTAACTCGTGGTAAAACGTCAGGCGAAGAAACCAGATGCTATCATGATCGGTACTAATACGCAATGCCGTTTAACCAATCACACGTTTTCCTTTAAAAGCGCCGTCGTCTTTAAAAAGATTTTTTAATTAAAAAAATATTATTGAAGTAGGCTATGTATGGGAGAATAATTCTCCGGTATCATGATCTCTTTAACGGACGGACTAATAATAGTAGCATCTGGGTATTAGAATGTTAAACTGTGAATAAGAAAAAAAACCTATAGCCGGTTAAATATATTGATTTTGTTTTTCTTTTTGCAGCTGCAGCATGGCTTCGACCTTACGGTAAATAGAATGAGGATGAAGCAGCAAATAAGTACAAATTGCGATGAAGAAACTGCAAAAAAAAATAAATAAATAGATACAGGAGCCATAATCGGGGACGGAGACCGTAAGTCTTGGGAATCGTGCGCACCTATGATATGGGACAATTTTTCTATTTTTGGAACAAATTGCGCCATCCTGACGTCATATATCCGCGCGGATCCACGCACATGTCGGGGGCTCTCGCGTGGATGTTGTCACGTTGCGTGATCAAATGGTGAGGGTTGCAAGATTCTCTTGCAGATTTGCCACAGCGATGGCAGGGAATAGGAATAGGGCAGGAAATAAGAACCAAGGGCTCTTATATGTAGTTTTATGCTCTGAGCTAGTGGAAAAGGTGAGTTTTTCAGGGTCGAAAACAAGACTTTTCGCGCTGTGAATGAATAATATCTGCTCGCGCTAGTTCTACGAGTAAGATTTTGCGTTTGTTCTGTAAAGAAAAGTTATGTAAGAAAACTGTTAACTCTGGTATTGGGTTAATTTGTGAGTTTCCCAAACAATGCTTAATCATAACCAAACCCTGTTTTTGATAGTTTCTTATTGTTTCTGTTTGTTTGGCGAGTTTGCAAAAGTTTTATGAGAGGAAAGTCTGACGCGTACAAGTAGCTCATTTGCATAGTGTAGCGCGTGCGCATTCAAATCGGTGTTTTCAATTGTCAACAAATCTTGACAAAGATTTCTTTCACTGTCTTTTGTATTGAGATGCTGCAACAATTTGCACCAACACCAAAAGGCTACTAACATCATGTGTGTTTCTTTAACATAGTGAAATTTTGCACTGCGAAAATAAAATAGACAAGGAGTTTTGATAATTAACCCAACCAACAAAATCGAAATCGTTATTCGAGTTGATTTAAGAAAGCGTCATCGTAACTTTGCTGATTATTTCTGCTGTATTCACATATTTTCAGCTAAGGTTTTAATATGTTCTCAAACATTTATCAACCTTAAACATATTTAAAAACTAGAGATATTATATGAGTTCGATCTACGTTTTCACACGAAAGTGCGGAAGTCCAATTTGTCATGTTTAATTTTACTGACTGTACAAAACAAGCATCGGCGGGCGCTGTTATTCATCGACAACAGAAAATTTATTGGATTTTTACACAAACACAAAACTGAGCAGCATCTACAGACATAAACTTAATTGTCACTTATTGGGCCTTTATAAAACATCGAGCGTTGCTTACGATTCAGGCCAAACTCAAACTTGCAATTACTATTTTTTTTTTTTACTTTTCGGTCAAGATAGACACTGGTGAAATCCTCGCTAGCGTGTGGCAAGAAGAGGGAAACTTTGAAGTCCTGAAACGCTGCCATATCCAAACATATCTAACTGGATTTTTGCCGTGTTACGAAAGAGCTGTTAATCTTCATTATATGTGAAACTTAGAGTGGAGTAATGTGGAGCTCTTGTAAAAGAAGCAGCGGAACACAACTTAGTCCGTGATATAAAGCGGCACATAACTAAATTAGACATTGTCTTACTTCACTCAAACTGGGGCAGTTTACGACGAAAATACTGAAGTAAAATTCCAACAGACATGAACTTATTGAGTTGTGGGCCAAAAGCATCAAACATTTCGGAAATTTCGGACGCCATTTCCCCGCGCTACATCCGCAAAAATCCTCGCAGCCTGTACGCGCGTGTGCCGCACATGCTGGCGCAATTTGTTCTAAAAATAGAATTATTGTCCCATATCATAAGGACAACCCCAATACTAGAAATAGCGCGCGCTTACGGTCTCCGTCCCCGATTATGGCTCCTGATAGATAAATATACTGGTAGAAATCAAAGATTATTAGAGCGCGTTCGACGCCATCAATTAGGTTTGATTTGAATGATTTCGTTTGCAGAAATTCAATCCCCGTTTTCCTGATGAACATAACATAGTGACAAAGCCCAGTGCTTCCCTGCGGATATGATTTCCTTGTTTCATGGTCAGTTCCTCTTTCAATTACAATTTGTCAAGAGTTGCGTTGAGATTTTGAGTCAATTTTCAACGTTTTTATCCGTTTTTATCCAGATTTTGTCGGGTGGTCTTGGACGGGAAATCAATGCTCTTCAGAAAGCTTCAATCATCGGCAAAAATGTATATCTCACTTAAGAGAAAAGAAAATGCAAATAGCAAATTGGAGAGATGTAGGTGGAGCTGTCTAGTCTCATTTCATACTCATTGAATAATCATTTGGTTATCTCGACTGCCACCTACTCCGTAGAAATTTACACGCCGAACACCGACATTAAAGATGTGTACAGACTGAAAGTTATTATTCATGGATGGGTGTTCGAGCGAACTGGCGAACACATCTTGGTTGATCCTAAGACTACGCCAACAACAGAATCTATAGGGTATGTAATATATCAGACACTAGAGACTGAGTTTTACCACATTTCCAAACACCGACAAGAGAGTTGAAAATATGGCGCACAGGGAAGTATTTTTGACAAACTTCAGGTGTTCAGAAATGAGGTAAAACACCATAGATCTTCTTTAAATTAAAGAGGAAACGGGGAAATAAAATCGTTAAAGTCTGTGCTTATTAGGATCAGATGCCCAAACGCCGCCACGGTTGTGGTTTTCTTTGTTAAACCTTACTAAATTGGCAATGAGTTTGAGAAGTGTATTTTCTGTATTCAGCTGAGCTGACGAGCAGGGCAGGGGCGGGGATTCCTATGCAAAAATGGCGAGTGCGCAGGGGCGAATGCAGGATTTTTCCTAGGAGGTGGCTTGTACCTTAGGCAAATGTGGCAAATTGAGAATTGAAACCTACTGTAAAACTGTTACACCAGCAATACTAGCACTGAATGCCTCAAAGTAGAAATTACGATGAGGTACCTGTCTAGAGAGTTTGCCTTTATTTCTTCCATAATGTTCACAATTTTCAATTTATAATACTTTTTCTTATTTTTTGCTCCTCCAAAGAGGGGATGGCTAGGCCCGTAATACACTCCCCCCCCCCCCCTGAATCTGTCCCTGGGGTGATCGTCGCACGTTTTACAGGATAACATCCTTGAATTGATGCAGCCTAGTTTCTTTAAATTTAAAATGAATAGAAAGCTCAAAACCAAATGAGTTTGTAACGAGTATTCCGAAAGTAATGATAACTCTTAAGGTTGTGATCGCGAATTTAAGCCGCGCGAAGAAAATTCGATTCCGGTTCGTTTTAAGCTTCCTTTCAAACAGTGCGAGAAAATACATGTAATAAGGGTAACCCTGAAATGGTCTTGCAACCCATCCAGTAGGGGTGGAAATACTCCTAGTCCCTTCATGCTACGAAAACAGAAGATAATTACGCGCCTGTCTCGAGGGCTGTTGAGCTAGAATGGAGACTTTATTTACCTATCTTACTTATCCAGGATAAAAACAGTAGAGGGAAACATGCTGCTATGTTACTTTAACTCAATCATGTGGTATTTTTCCACCGCTTTCCGTTCAGGAGAGAACCAATCGTTCCAAGAGAAAATGTCAATTACAATTGGCATTTTCTCTGAAATTGCAACTTTCATTGAAATTTCATTTTTGCAAAACAGTAATTTTCGAACCATTGCCGATTATTTATTCCCCTTAGAGACAAACTTGTCATCAAAGCCAGTTTCGTTGATCGTAACGTGGGTGCGGTGTCAGGGATTTGGATAGAGCCAACAGTGACGGCTAATTGGGCCATTCAAAAGGTACTGTTATATTATCCCGGTAAAATTCTTTTTTTTTTAATTCTAGCGACGTCGTTTTAAGAGGTATAGACACCGGTACCTGTAGTAGCGGCAACAGAAACATCAGGTTATCATTTTCGGGAGATGCTTTGTTCTATTTATTCCTAACGGTGATTCCACACTGTAAAAGTGATTCTGAAGAATAACAGCCACTGTATTTTGAGTTGTTTTAGCCACGTACAAAATGACTTCCAAGTTGAAGGAAACCTGAAAATAGTAGTAAACTAAAATGGAAAACAACAAAGAGATAACGATACGCAATAAAGGAACAAAGATGGTTGAAGGATGGAGAAGATTGATACGGATTACAAACGACGAACTTGAAAAATTTAGCCTAAATTTTTCTGACCTTTTCAACATGTACAAACCATGTCGTAGGTCCTTTTAAGTATTCTGTTGTTTGTGTATCAGATGAAGGTAACAAAGGATGGGGAAACGGTAACTGCAATGTTCAGTGGTGGAAAGATACGAGCCGAGGATGTCCACTGGATATATCGTAAGTCAGCGCAAAAACCTTGCTATAGAAAATATTTATTGTTTTTGAATTGTGATGGCCACGTTTCCCTTTTAAAACTTGTTCTTCTTGCAGAAGTTTTATCTCTAGCCCAGAAGAACGTCTTAAAACTTTAATTGAAGTTTAGAACAGCTGTCTTAGGGAGAATCGTTTTATGTTGGCTTGCTCGATTCAAGCTGTTAAATGGAGCGGGTCTATATTCAGCCAATATGGGACAGTTGCCTCTCAACCAGCAACAAAATTAATTATTGACGATAGTAATTTGAAAGTGGGATTGTTGATCTCTCTTAATTCAAATCTTATTTTTCCTTGTGATCTCCACTGCGCATTGGTTTTGCAATTTTCAACTAAATAAATAATAAATGAATAAATGAACAAATAAATCACATCTACATAATAAGGGGGGTCCTGTAAAGGAATATACCCATCACTGCAAGACTGAAGGGTTAATAAAATGGGGGGAGATAAGAAAAATGTCATATGTACACACTTCAGATACTTAGATAAAAACCTAAAATCACAATTAAAGTTGAATTATTAAGATCTAAGTTCCTCGCTTTATTCAGTGTGTAAGAGTTTGGCACTGCGTATGCCGACTAATTGAGGACACTGAAATGAGCAAGCAAATATTTTAAATTAGAAAGAAACTTATTAAAAATCCCAACTACCTTATAAGATAATGTTAAATCAATAAATTAATCGGTTTCGGGCTAGCAATAGTTTCGGGAACGATGGCTATGTAATGCTTAAATTGATTAAATTTCGCAACAAGATAAACAGCTCTTAATTTTCAGTTAACTAAAATGGTTTCGCATTTCGTTTTGCAGGAGTACTGCAAAAAGCAGGAGACCAACTCCAAAGCGTGGGAAAAACGCCAGGGGAATAGGAACAAAGCTTTAAAAAGCATGCGCATAAGTTGTCATGAAAGGAAAGAATTAAAAATAAAGAATAAATGGTAGTACTTGAAAGAATAAATTGTTGGACTATTGAATTTTTGCCCTTTTTGCCATAACAGTAAAAGTTGTTTATAGCAATTTACCTTTATAAAATAACTGAGACACTAAGCACGTTCTGATTGGTCAATAGAGTTGCCAAACCTATGTTCTATTGTACTGGTAAGCGCATGATTCCCTATACGGCAGAACTATACGAGAACTAGAGAACTCTGAACACTAGCGAGAACAAAATAAACAACTCCCTCGTTCACCGTCTGAGATATCAATAAAACTAATATCTTTTCACTCAACATATACATGGAAATTTGAAAGGAGAAACAGGACCAGAAGTTGGTGTCGATAGAATGCTTGATCTTTTCTTCCATGGAACGTACACCGCTTTCTCCTTAGCCTGCGAACGCAGACGTATTTCCGGCTGTCGCTAGTCTCCGCCGAAAAATAACGTCTGCGAACCCGAGCCAGGAAACTATCTCTCTGACGTAGAAATTTTAAGCCAATCACAGTTTAGTTCAATTAGCCCCAGAACTACTGCGCGAGGTATTCGCTGCGAGGAGCACTCGAGTTTCACGTTATCATGGAATCTGATTGGCCAAGGAGAAACAAAAGTCATAACGTCACAGAAATCGTTTCCTGGCTCGGGTTCGCAGACGTTATTTTCGGCGGAGACAAGCGACAGCCGGAAATACGTCTGCGTTCGCTTTATTAAGCTTACAATTTACTCCCTTATATACTGATTTCGACATTTAATTGATCAGGTTAACTCAGTTTGACACATACACCGCTTTCTCCTTGGCCAAGAAGAAAAGAAATAAACGAAGAAATCAAAACTCTTTTGTTTATTTTTATTCAGTTCGCTTTATTAAGCTTACAATTTACTCCCTTTTATACTGATTTCGACATTTAATTGATTAGGTCAACTCAGTTAACCTTGGTTTAATTTAATAATTTTCACAGATGTATCCACGTGAAGCCTTAAATTTATGATTGCATAGGATATCATTAAGCCCTTTAAGCCCTGCACTGGGATACCAGATTTCCCCACAAATTTGCCTTGGGTCAGCATCACCAGTAGGCTGGCCTTCCTGCCAGCGACTGTCGTCTGTTGTCACAGTTACACCAGGCGATCCTGCGTCGGTCCATTTCCACGTTCCACTTTCTTTACGGAGTCCAATGTAATAGTGAGTGTAACTACCGGCCTCCTTAATTTTTTCTGCGAGGAAGCCCTTCACTTTGTTCCACTCGTCTGTCGTCTCCATGGTAACTAGGTGAGCTCCCATGTCACTGCACGCGTCACGGGCTTCGTCCCATGTACTGTCAACGTCATGGAAAGTGTAGCAGTCGTTTACATTGCTGGCGCTACAGTCCACAGCTGGAATGTTTCATCACATAGTCATTAGAACTTTAATTAGAAACAAGCGGTAACTGCAAAAACACAGCAAAAATTAAATTAAATGTATGGGAAAAGTTAAAAGCTGGATGCCCAATAATTTGAGCGTTGAGGTTCTGAAGATTTTTTTTTATCCAGGAGAAGGTCTTTTTCTTTAAATTTGAAGAGCACAGAGCGATGAATTTCTTTTTTAAACTCTTTCATGCAAATTTATCTAAATTTTCCAAGAAATTCTGACACGGCGTTACAAACAAATGAATGGAAAAATGAAAACTTTAATCTCGGCATTTCTAGCGAGGCTATTCCCTAAAATTTGACCAATAAGTTCTTTAACCTGTTATCGTTTGTTTTTAATTTATAAATATTTCAAAACTCGAATTTTTCTTGGGTTGTTAGACATTAGATTCTCTATTTTTCCCCCACATTTACCATACTTTTTTCATGTTTGACCCCCCAAACAAGGTGGCATCAAAACCCGTGAAAAGGTTTCTCAATTTCTTACTACGTACATGTATCATTACAATAGAAAGCCGGGGAATGGAGACGGTTACTAAAAATGACCCCCTCCCCCGACGAGAGAGGATAAGGGGTAATCTCCCCGGATAGTCTCATTCAAGTTATGTTAGATATTTGTACCCAATTCCTCCCCGTAAGATGTTACTACGCGTTTGCGTAGACATTCTCGTGGAGGACAAAAGTGCGTGCAAAGCCTTCTGGGCTCGTGAGTAAACTTCGCGTCGTGTAATTGGCCATTTCTAGACCCTTCTCGGATTTCTGAAGCCGGGAGTGATCTTAAACACGAAAGCGCGATATATGAGGAAGTCCTCCTTGGGAACACGTAGGCTCATTTGTCGGTCACTGTTGACGTGCGCGGGTCAAATTCAAACTAGCGGGCGATTTGAAAACACGCAAGGTAACCTGTAAGTGAATTAAACTGTCTTTGCTGTCCTTACTTGCCATGAAATTAAAATATCTTCATCTAACAAGAAATGGTACTTCGCAGATTACTATTTTATTGGATGAATCTTTAATCGAGGAGCTTACTGCTTAGAACGAAAGTTTTTCATACGAGGCGATATTGTACTCCAAACAAAAAAATTATAGAAAACTAATTAAGGAAGAAACACGTTGCTTTATTCATTCTATATGATACTTTTCTTAATTTGACTTGTTTTACAATCAACTCGTTCATGCCTTTCTTCCAACAATCAAGGACAGACTTTAATAGAAAGGAAATTTAGAGTCACCTTCAAATATCAAAATCTGAAATTAAACTTGTACACACATACAAATTACATATAAATTGTGTTGCAAATCCACAAGTAGAATTGAAGTTAGTAAAATTTTGTGTACCAGATAGCATGAAAGTATGTGGAAAACCAATAAGAGACGAACTTCGGTCAATTTTGTCGGCCATCCGAGTGACTTCTTCACACCCCCGTAACTGGTCCAGTTGGTACTTGGGTATAGTTTGGAATATGAATTTTGGAATATCGTCCTAACATGATATATGGATAGAAGCATTTGTTTACATCCTTTTCTCGTTCTCGAACAGGTGAAATACTTAAGATTATTTGCTCTGTTTCAGGTGACAGATTATATTCACGATACAACACAAGTTTTGGAAAGTCTTCAAATTAAACCGATTTATAATTTTCAATTATTCGTCGAGCGTGCGTTGGATTCGAGACAGTAAAGGTAACACTTGAGATCGTTACAGTCATCTGATAATCAACAAGGATGAGTAAAATAATTTTTTTTATTGAAAACAACTAGAAAATATAGGTAAATCTTTCTAATGGTGGTCAGGCTAAAACAAGAAAGATCTAGTAATTCGATATTTTAACTAAAATTCTTTACTTGAACTGGAATTCATGTAATGGACGGCAATTCCCTTGTTCACGCTCCGGCTACATTGATTGCAACAGTTGGATTTATGTGAATAACTGAGTTTCATATGCATCAGACGAAATTCTCCGTAACATTTAAATCAATAAAGAGCAATTCGAAAGTTCTAACCTTTTGGTAGATGTGAAATAAGAAAGAACATCAGGATGAACTTGAAAATCACCACTGACTTCATCTTCAACCTGAAAAAGATTAAGTTAAAATTAGACGAAAAAAATAGCTGCATCTTTCTTTTCTAACCTTCAACTTATGCCAGTTAAAAGTATCACGGTATTCTACTAGAGAACGATAGAGCAATCCAGGTTAAATAAAACAAATTTAGCAAATTAAAAGTAGATAAAAGTCTATCATCAAAAACGCGAACGCTAAGTGAGGCGTTAGACCTGCAACTTACGTTGGAGAATTTACCGTAGCCAGTTTCTCGACTTTAAGACTAAAACTTACTACGGTGTAGTAAACAAATTAATATTCTACACTTACACAAAGGTGCAGTAGAATTTAGGACTCTATCTTAGCTCCACAATAAATTTTTTATAAGTGACAAAATTGTTTACAAGTTTGACACAGTATGCTTGGCTAGGCTCGTGTCTTGTCATGCTGCTTGCAGCAAGACAAACTAATTAGTAAAGAGAGCAGTCTGTTCAGGGAAAAGTCGTTAGTTTTTTAAACGAGTTGAGATCGTTTAATTTAAATTCGTCTCCCTTAAATAATAACGTAATTACACTAGAACTTTATTCCCTTCTTGCCGCAGTCTGTTCAGTTTAAAGGTTTATTTATTTTAAAAAATATATAATTAGTATTCGATTGAGCGTTTCGTGGCTCATATGTACTTGGTAGGCGTGAAATAAGCAGGTACTTGTACTCTTAACAGGTCAATATATTTCGTTTTTGGTCAATAAAAGCATGGACGCCCGACTAAACAAATCATGAATTAGCTGTTTCTTTAAAACTAAAGTGAATTCCGCGAAAAGAATTGTTGAGATCATGAGTTTTTATATACAAAATATTTGATCGAACGGTACTGTGTATCATTCGTAACATTTTCTCAAATTAAACAAAGGAATTACTAATTCTTACGGTTTTTGAGAAATCTGGCCTTTGTCAGCATTTATTTTTTATGATTTGTTTCTCCCTTTACCTTCTATTTACCTCTATTTCGTTAACAATACTGCGCTGCGCATTTGAGTTTCATCTCTGTCTTAGTTTGGGGATGTCATGAAACATTTTTTCGACTCATTTCAAGCGACCACCTCTCCTCAGCGATCAGTATTCCAAAATATCAACAGTTTCCAAGTCAAATCACTACATTTGGAACCTCTTGTAAGTGACCACCTCTCGTAAGCGACCGCGACCACTTTTAGAGCTAAACGTTTGAAATTTTCGTTTGTTTTCAAGACCACTTGACAGACAACAGAGCAGAAATAGGATAATAAGGTGTTGTCACATTATCGCATTCCTGGGTTCGACAAGAGACGGAAATTTCTCAATGTAAAGTACCGCATTTTTCTCGAAATTGCCTTTTCACGCGAATAAAACATTTAAAACATGGGGTAAGTCTCTTCAGTTACTACATGTTAAGAGGAAAAATTTTGACCCAATGTGGTCTAATCTCTCATAAGCGACCACCTCCCCTGAGCGACTACCTAGGCTTGACATCTTGAGTGGTCGTTTACGGTAGGTTGAACAGTATTTTAGAAAGGTGATTATATTGATAATTGTCGATCCGCACATTTCAAAGAAGTTGATATTTAGAAACTAATTTTTGTCTAGAAGAGCTTTCGAGAAATAAAACGAGCTGAAATTCTCTAGAGCTTATTTCATCACAAAAACATTCAACAGAGAACAGGAATTCGGATTCGTCAAAATATTTTTTCCTGCTTCGTTTTGCAGGTTCAGGTTTGACGCTTAACTGTTTATTTACATTTCACATAATTAAAAATTGAGGGTGAGGGCGGATTTTTGGCAATTACCTGTTCATATGGTTATTTTCTGTGAACTGGCTTTATTTTTCACGAGCTTAGAAGACTCACAGGAACACATCGCCAACGGGGGACCTTACAATACAAATTGATATTTCCTGGTTTTAGCCAAAGGTATGTCCCAATTTGGATTCGTTCATCAAGATATTTCTTTTTCAGTACATTTTTACACCTTTCTTCAAATCAAATTAAAGTGATGTTTATCCTTTAGAAATATCAATGTCTCATCCACTGAAGCACAAACTCGAGTAGATGATTCAATGTCTGACTATAACAATTTAGAAATTGTAAGAATAAAAGGCTGTCCAGTTTGACATAAAAGACTTGATCTTAACTGGCTCTAATTATATAAGAAACATTTTCAGATTATTTCTTTGTGTTACGGTGGTAATTTATGAAATGTACCTTAAAGATCAAGACAGACACGCGATGTCCTGTGGTGGACAGAACAGAGTACATCAGTTTCAAAATCGGAAGCTTAAAATGACTCTGCAGTCACGAAACTTCGTAAAATTAAAGTTTTTCGAGAAGCTAACAAGTCACCGCTAATGTAAAGTACATGAATTTTCTAGTAACACACTTAGGTATCATTTCATCAATGGGCTCTAACTGCGCCTCAGTCATGTAGTCATGAAAAAATACCTTGTGGCGACTGCTTTAAAGGTGCCATAACTTTGTGATAAAGCGATAAGAGAGAGCGGGAAATAAATAAGTTATTTACCGACTCAGGGGCCCGTTTCTCGAAAGCCCTGGAAACTTTTCGGGCCCGTAAAGCCATAGCAAAATCTTGAACCTTACGATTACAGAGCTGTTTAATTCACATGTTCCTAATATCAAGAGAAGTTCCCTTCATACAAGAAGTTTCAGGCGTATACACTTCTCGGTCTTTAGATACAGTTGGACTAAGAATGGCTTTACGGGCCCGAAAATTTTCCGGGGCCTTTCGAGAAACGGACCCCAGGGCCGGTCCGTATAGTGAAAAAGTTTGACCACTGACTCGAAAATGTTGTTGGAAAAGTACTAGAAACTGTTGCCAGCCACCTTCCTAAATCATCAGTTTTACGTTCAAATCTTTGTTATTGAAGTATTATACGCTGTGAAAAACATATATATTAGCAATGTTGCGTTAGAACTCACGTCAGTAAAGCGATATTACACTACTGCGTAAGCTGTGTTACGCTTACAGAAATTTGCGTCAAACAAAGAATATATCTATTTGACACTGTACCGCGAGGTCACTAAGCTTGTATCATGTTTCTTTACGAAGGACAGAGATGAAGATTGTCTCCGCCGTTTTGGTGGGATGGGGAATCCTTCTAATGAGTTTAAGTTATGGTATGACAAATTATTTTAAATTATTTTAAATTATAAACTGTATTGTATTGGTTTTACTTTCAAGTCTGATTAAGCATATTTTATCCACTTTAACTTGTAGGTCAATTAAGTATTGGGTAGTTACACATGACCCCTAAAGTATGCAATGCTTTGAATCTCATCGTGTTAAAATAAAGGATCTTACGTACTTATTTACCTCTTGTTTTTTTTTTTTTTAATTTGGTGCATATGTATATTAAAAAATATTTCGAAGATTTGATTGGAAGAAATTCGGATCGATCTAACTTGGGAAATATTTTCGTAAAATCTCAAGTTCTATGAAAGGAGAAAAACTAAGATTACCACGGAAAATCCAAACTGTTTTTTGTTTAATAATTAATTTGTGTTTTCCATTAAAACATCTTTCAATTAAAATTTTGTTTCTGGAGGAACATGTTTCAGATAATAAAAAGATATGTGACTTATAAGAGTTTTGTGCACTTGTAACAAGAAGATCTGTTAGATCTTATAACCGCGCTTTTAAAATTTAACTGTTTTCTTAGTACTACAGTCGCAACGCAGTGCATATTCCAAAGCAATCTTTGATGATTCATTGATTACTGTAGACATCACAGCACTTGATCAACACAAACTCTATTATCGCGCCATCAGTCGTAGCCGTTGTGACATCTCCGATGACGTAATAGTCTTAATCTGGAACTTTCTTCGGGATATGTATGGGCATGAAGATATGATGAACACTATTACAAACCGCTTTCTTTCTTTAAAGTCACGATTAAATTTAACTGTTTTTTTCCCTTGAGTTAAGGGCTAGCAAAGAAGTCACACGAGTCACATAATTCAAGAATTGCGTTATCTACGGCTATCTTTAGTACGGTGGTTATTTCCCTATCAATGACGTAATCTTCGCACGTTCTGACACGTTCTTTGCTTGGTTTGCAAATATTTAATTTTGCTTCCGATCTATGAACTCGCTGCGATGAAACAGTCAAAGGATTTACTTCATTTGCCTAAAACCGCAAGAAATACTGGCAAAATTACAAATAAATTAATGACCGTCGCTTCTGCCGAAATAAACTTGCAAAGTAAACACGATCTTATTTGTCACGTAGCGAAAGTGAAAGCTGCAACGTCAGCGCATTCCATGGCTGACGTAATACCTTTTTTCACCGTATTTATTATTCCCTTTAAATCCAACGCTTTGATAACAAAAAAAGAAAATATATTTTACCCACAAAAAAGAAAACAATATCCGTAAAATTGTCCGTGTATTTATGTTTTAACAGCTTCTGGCGGAAAAACATCACACGTTCCGTTACTCAAAGTTTGGCCGAGCGGAGGTCTGCGTCTGGTCACCGACAAAAAAAAAAATAATAAACCACGGGTAAACCTAGAACCGCGCTCGGCCCATGGCCGCGCGGTTAATAAGCGGTATTGGGCCTAAAATGGTGTGGAAAATTGTTAAGAATGCATTACCATTGAGCCACCTTTGAGCCGCCATCAAACTATTTATCGTGGCATTCCTCCACATGGGTAGTACTTAGTAGGTTGCTTCCGTTAATAGATCAACTAATTTATCTTTTTATTTTTAAAGAGGAAACAACATTTTTTATTTTACCAAATATGCAAATTCAAATGTACAACCGTCGAACATTTACAACTGAAGATGACATAGGAATGTCGAAACATGCCTCATCAACCCGAGTTCAAATAAAGTTACTTACTTACTTACTTTTGTAAAATGAAAAATTTTGTTTCTTTTTCAAAAATTGCTGTTACTCTACTTTTTTACGATCTTTTTATTTATTTTTGAATCCTCTAACGATTTTAAGAATATTGTATATTCCTGTTTCACCTCCTATTCAGAGATAAATACGTTACAAAATTTTTAATACGAAAAGGTTTCTTTCACAAGGTGGAGCATCATCTATCAAACATAATCGACTAAAAGAAACAAGTCTGACAGAGGGTAAGTCTTGATGGTTTCTGTAGGCCAGGCTGGCCGGCTGATGTTTAACAATTATTGGACGACGTTGACCAAAATATCGTGATTTGTCAGTGGCGAGCAGATCAATTATTTGATCTGCGATACACTGATAAATCACGATATTTTGCAATAACCGAGTTCAATAATTGTTTTATCATTGGATCAACAATTTTTTTTTCATATTTAAATCAGCTAAAGGAAGCGATCTGCCATTCTTCACTCAAGAGCGTGGTTAGAATTACGCATAAGCAGAATATTATTTGCAGCAAAACAGATTTAGAAGATGAAAAGTACATCGAATGATAATTTTTTTCAATGCGCTCCCTTCGTGCTTGGAGTGCGGATTTTAATTTTGTACTGTCGCTGAACTGAAATGATTTGCTGATATTCTCTCTCAAGACACGTTCTTCTTTTACATACCAGTTTACTATTATGTGTAAGAGATTTTCATCTACGGTGTCTTGTCAGCTAATGTCAGGAAAAACAGAGTAAAATCTTGACTTCTTTTCATTTCAGAAACCAAAACCTCCGTTTTTCTGATCACTTTTCTCTCATAAAATGCTATATTAGATAGAAAAGAAACGTGATTTAGTTTGTGTCTGACAGGAGACCTTTTAGACCTTTTCTGTCTAGAGAAATAAGAAACGACCTAACATTATTAGAGTCCAGCGGCTGTCAAACATGTGTTGTATGTAACAGTTAGTTACACACACTTTTATATACACAGTTTTCTATTAGTACTAGTTTTATAATATTCTTAGCATTCATTTGTTTTATATTTTTAAAAAATTTACATTGTTGCATATTGAAGTATTTTATTAGTATTTTTAGTAACTATATAGCAGATGATGTAAGTTTTAGTGATTTTTAGTTTTAGTTTTAGTGATTTTTGTATGTTGAAGGATTCTATTAGCATTTGTATTAACTATCTAGTAGCTGGTGTAAGTTTTTAGTTATTTCTAGTAATTTCTACAGCGTGTCCCCAAGTAACGCCTATCGTGTTTGATGAATTTGACACACAAATAAAGTTACTCACTTTCTATCCGATTTTCGTAAATTACATTTATTTCAGATTTCAAATCCGATATCTTCTGGCAAAAACAATTAAATCAGCTTTCTTCAAAAAAGAAAGGAATCGACTCTGTATCGGTATTCCCAAAATATTAGAACAGAATTATAAATTTTATTTTTCAGAGGGGAGAAGAGAGAGAAGAGCATGTCCTGGCTTACCCAAACAACCAAGGTATCTCTTAATGGAAAAATTGGTTCAAAGAGCGACAGGGAGAACTAACGTTTGTAATCTTTTCACTTACGGTTGTTGGTGTGGTCCACGTGGACATGGAAAATACGTGGACAACTTTGATTAGTAAGTATGGACTTCCTCCATACCATAACAATAACAATAACAATAACAATAACAATAACAATAACATTTATTACTTATATTGCACCTTTTCTATAAAAATAGTCAAAAGTGTATTAGAATTAGATGACTTCTTGCAACTTACAAATTGAGAATTAAAACTAACAATGCTTCTTGAAATTTAAGACCTAAAATCCTATAATATACTCGAGAATTGACCTAAAATCCTATAATATATTCGAGAATTGGACTTATAATAAAGTCTTAACAAAAGGCGTTAGAGAACAAATGAGACTCAAAAAGCAACGACGCTATAAGAGTAAATTATATCTCCTTCATAGAGCTTGATATTTTACAGGGTATAGCAGGTTAGATTGGTCTGAAACTCGTTCGATCAGATCTTCCATTTTTAAAATCAGAACATAAAAGTCTGGTCTGATTAACATTGGAAACACGAAATAAAATAGGGGTTCTACAGTTAATTTCTTTTTTTTTTTTTTTTTTTTTTGGCAAATTGGTATATTTTGTCTTTGTTTAAAAACTGACGCCAAGCAAACCAAATTATTACAACTACTCTGCCAGATTTAAGGCAATTTCACAGAAAAAAAATGCCATTCACTGTTATTTTTGCTTTTAGTAGTGCTGACCACTAAAAGCATAAGTAAGCATGTTAGAAATTGTATGAAAACCCTGACGTTTTCCTTTAAGCGCGCGCAAATTACTTATTGGTGTCTGTTTAACTTCACGGTTTGATTTCAAATTAATCATTCCTGTACCATATATTTCCATATTTCCTTTTAGCTTGGTTCCCCCTATAGTTTCTTTTCCCCTTTTGTTCCTTTTTCTCGTTCATTATTTATTTGGTTATTTTCATCAGCTGCTGCAAAGTTCACGATTTATGTGAGATGGACCTTGATAAAGATCCGGACAAGTGTAATGTTTTTGGGCGAATTGTGTATAAAGCGAAACAATTCCTCTACAACAAAGATACCAACAAGTGTTGTAAGTAACATATCAAACACGAAGGACCGTATTTGACCACATTTCCAAACCCCGAGAAGTTAGTTGAAAATACGACGCGTAGCGGAGTACTTTTTTAGAGCTTCGAGGTGTTTGGAAATGTTGTCAAACACTGTCTTAAGTGTTTGATATACCATCTTAATGGAAACTAGACTTAAGGAGAAAACGGAGAAATAAAATCGTAAAATCTATGCTAATTAAGATCGGATATCCAGACACTGTCCCGACCATGATTTCCTGCCTCTAAACTTGATGAATTGTTGTTGTGTTCGAGAGGTTTGGTCAGGGTAAAATGTTTTTTTAATTCTGAGAAAAAGTATTAACTCAAAGTGATAAAGAAGAACACAAGTGAAAATACCTTCGATAAAATGAGACTAAAACTTGTTTAAAAATTGTTATTAAACGGGGCATGATTACGTACGCTTCGCACTTCACTGCTTGAGTTGAGATAAATTTACCTCGAACAATAAAAACAGTAAACCTCACCGAAAAGTTTCAAAACTGAAATCAAAATTTTCGCTAATTCT
Source organism: Orbicella faveolata (assembly GCF_042242905.1). Lineage (NCBI taxonomy): Eukaryota > Metazoa > Cnidaria > Anthozoa > Scleractinia > Merulinidae > Orbicella > Orbicella faveolata. The sequence continues at coordinate 1,221,309 of NW_028301541.1, forward strand.
GGATTAGCTTAATCGGGCTTTGAACAACCCTGCCTCACTGGTAATCATGCTTAGTAAGATTTACCTAATTGTCAATGCAGCTCCAGTGAGTGACTATTCTGCAAGCCTTATGAAAGAGAAGAAGTGCAGGCATGCTGTATGTCTTTGCGACATGGAGATGGTTCGGTGTATGGGAAACTATAAAAGGGAGATTGATATGGACAACATCTTACATCAGCAATGCAATATCACAGGTAACATTTTAGTTCCAGGACTAAATGATTTGCATCGTAATTCATTCGAAACTTTGAATAAATTTTTTCTCTATTTCTTAGTAGACTTTTGGTATACAATAAAGACCGAATGAGTGCGGGAAAGTTCTGTCAACAAAAATACACCTTCTGACTTATAAGGAACAAATTAGGCCACATTTATGCCATGTTTAAACCTATTGAATTGATCTGCTAATAATGCGGTCTATTACAGACAGTCCTGTTTGCAACACCAAGGCGGATGTGATTGTTCTCATTCAAGACAGTCAAGGTATTTCCTCAGCGACAGTTAAAAACATTAAAACCTTGGTGAAAAGAATGCTGACTCAACTAAGCAGTGAATCAACTAACTTCAAATTTGCTCTGGCAAAGTACGCTACTTCGCGGCGAATTAGTTGTTTTGGGAGCGCAGATAAAGCAATCAGTTACATAGACAAGGAATACCAATACGGAGGAAGCGGTCGTAACCGGTTAAAACTTGCCCTGAGTAAAATGGTCTTGAAACAGTTTGAAAAGCGTCCTGGCGACAGAAAAACGGACACGGCAAAGGTGAGATTTACTTTTAGCATTTTTACGAGTTGATCTAAACTGTGTGACCACCAAATTCAAATCTCAATTTTCTCTGACTTTCATGATAATGATAATCATGATAATCATGATAATAATGATAATAATAATAACAATAACAATAACGAATATTTAAACAGGATGACCCATGAGTGTATTCAACACTGTTATCAGAGAGGTCCTGTAAAAGAAACTATAGTGAAAATAAGGTAAAAAAAGGTAAAAAAAAAAAAAAAGGCGTGCAAAATTAGTAAAAATGCTCACTAAAGCTTATGCTAAATGGAAATCTTGAAGTTATAGGTCTAAATTCGATTGGTCATTATCATCAGTCCTCATCGCGCCATCGGACGCATAGGGCCTTAAAATTTGATTGGTAGTTTATTAAAAATCTTGTCTCCTTGATAGTGAAAGATCTTCTTTCCAAATTCAAAGCGAACTTTAGGTAGTTTCACCGATAAACCATTGTTCCCTGTGTTCTTAGAGTGAAGTGATCTTTCAAAGTAGGTCTTAAAGGGGGTGCAAACATTATTTTGAACACAGTCGAAGACAAACTGACTGCTTTTGCGCTTAATTAAGTTCTCTGCTGATGGTAGTTTTAGATAGCTGTTACCAATAATTTTCAAACTTCGTTGTTCAATGTTCTTTATCAGACTTTTTCGCGTGTCTGACCAACCAAGAGCAAGTAATATGCAGTGTGTAAAAATAGGCAAGATCATTGTTTTGTAGATTGTTGCAGCACATTCTTGGTCCGTCGACGAACGGATTAGCCTTGAGAGGTTAGCTCTGCCTGGTGCTTTCTAGTGAGTTCAATCAAAGTGTGATGTAAGGTTCAAATTTGGGTCTAGGTCAACGCCCAAGTACTTGTAAACAAACGACATTGTTGATACATGCCCCATTAACAGAGATATTAAGCTCGTTTCCCTCATTTCGCAGTTCCAAAGAGCATAGCCTTAGTCTTCCCTTTTTTAAAATAAGGAAGATAAAAGATTCGAGAATAATTTTATAAAACTCGAACCTTAGTTATATTATTACAAAATAGGAACATATTGCGAGATAGCGGGTCTCAAATTCGAAAGTCTGTTATTCAAGTCGTCAATTCTGTTTTTCATTCTTCGTATTCACAAACTCTTTTCCAATTTTGATCAAGATTCTAGTCTTATTCTCAGACGGGAACACGGTGGATGAGAATGGGGACATTATGGACACCTTCATGCTTGAGAAAACAGCCAAAATGTTGAGAGTCGATAACAACATCAAAATAGCTGGTGTTCTTATTCCCAACACCGAGAAAGCACCACGAATACAAGAGTTAAAAGGCATCGTCACTGAACCAGATGACGCTATAGCAGCCGATTTTTCTGCTTACCTTGAGAAGATCGCAGATCTCCTAGCAACCCAAATAAGGGAATTCGCTTGTTCTTATGGTAAGAAGCTCAGCTTTGTTCTGTTGGAACTTTATCTTTTTATCTCTTTGTATAGGACTGGGAAGTAAATTACAATGGCCTTCTTAAGTAGGTTTCTCCCAGTACGGGGGGAGGGGAGGGGGGCGGGGAGGGGAAGAGAAGTAGCAATTCAGGAACACTCCTTGGAATTTTTAAATGGGATTACCAGCAAACATTCTAAGTTTCGAACCAATTTGAGGGCGAAATTTGTCGTTATCCAAATCCTTGCAGTTTCTAAAGTTAAAAAAGTCGCGCCAAATAATACTTTGCAAATGTATCTTTTGTTTCAAAACCAATGAAACATCATCATCATTGAATTCATTTAATGATGTCACTTTGTCAATCATGGATAAGAAGTTGGATAGAGTGAGTTCTTATCAGTATCTGGGCGTCATCATAAATGAGAATCTGACTTGGTCAGACCATGTGGAACACCTCTGTACCAAAGTGTCGCAAAGATTGGGTTTATTACGAAGAATTAAGTGTTTTCTTCCGAGGAACATCAGGGAACTTTTTGTTAAGACGACCATAATACCGTTATTAGACTGTGCGGATGTTACATGGGGAGACAAAAACAATGTAATCCTAATGAATAAAATCCAAGTACTGCAAAACACAGCTGCGAGGATTGTTCTTGACGAGCCAATGCATTCATCTGCTACAGAGGCACTTGTACAGCTCGGCTGGGAGAACATGAAGAGAAGAAGAAGTTTTCATCGCATGATTTTAATTTTTAAAGCCTTAAATGGTTTAATTGACTGGGATTTTAATTTTTGTAGTTTTAAAGATATTCATGGGTATAACACGAGAAGTAAAGACAAAATTTGTAAGCCTCCATCCCGTCGCTCCTGGGGACAAAAGCGTTTTATTTACAATGCCGTTAATGAATGGAACACTTTACCCGATGAAGTTAGGAACAGTATTAGTATTTTTAATTTTAAAAGTCAAATTAGGGGTATTTCTTAATTTTTAATTATCATTTTTTTAAACTGTTTTCTATATTTCTATTAGTACAATGGTTAAATGTTATTATTATTTTTAATCTACTATTTCTTTAGCTTTTGCAATTTTATTTTTGCAGGGCCCCACTGAAAACCACATGTATGTGAAGTGGGCTCCCTGTTGAAAGATCTTTATTATTATTATCATCATCATCATCATCATCATCATCATCTTTATTTAAAAACACGGTAAATATATCAGGCATTAACAATTTAATATAAAAGCTACCACTTGTTACGAAAGACTATGTAGACAGATTAATCTTCTATAATTAATTAATCCTCTATAATAAATGAGTACAATGCAATCTTGTACTTTTAATGCACACACCAATCCTGTTTTTGTGAGGTTCAAAATCTTATAATTTGAAAACATTATCAAATTTCAAATAGGTAAAGTTATGTACCTTTGCAAAAATCGCCGTCCTGAAAGTTTCAATGAACCTGTTTTTACTACTATTTGCTCCTACTAGGGAGCAAATGTAAAGAAATTCTCACTCCTTTTTCAAGGCCCCGAATTATTTAATTCTCTCAGCAATGAAATTCAAAATGCCTCTGGTATTGCTGTGTTTAACTATAAACTTAAGTTATCTTGCTTGGTATAAGTATAATTTACTTCTCTTAGTGTGCTTATTCCTTTTTTAAGTCTTTAAGGTAGTCCTTTACATAAGCCTTATTGGTTTCTCTGGGCTTCCTTGTCTTGTACATTGGTATGTTGTAAATATATTTATAAATGGCAAAATCAAAACAAGAACAAGAACAAATATTAGGCTTAATTTCTTACAGCTGAAAGAGGTGCATTGCGACAAGATGGCTATGCATCATATCTTATTCAGCGCCCATTGAAATAAAATACCAGTGACCACACCTTAATTTATTAACACATGGTTGAACAGTAGATTAAAGAACAGCTCGTGATTGTCCACAAGTTCTGCAATAAAAAACAAAACAGAGATAATGTTGTCTACTTGCAGGCGTTTACTTTTGCATGGACAAGACGGATGTGATTTTTTTGATTCAAGACAGTCAAGGTATTTCCTCAAAGACAGTTGGAAACATTAAAACCGTATTGAAAAAACTAATGCTTAAACTACGCAGTGTGTCAACTTACTTCAAGTTTGCTATGGCAAAGTACGCTACGTCGCGGCGAATGAGTTGTTTTGGAAGCGCACATAACACAGTCAGTTACATGGACAGCGAATACCAACATGGAGGAAGCGGCTTTAACCTGCTAGATCTTGCCTTGAGTAAAATGGTTTTGAAACAGTTTGAAAAGCGTCCTGACGACAGAAAAGACGATACGGCAAAGGTGAGTTTTACTTTTGGCTATTTTCTCTTCTGGTCAGACTTTGTGATGAACAAATTCAAGTTATCTGCATTATCTCTGACTTTTATCAAAGTTCATATCAAAAAGAGAAAAAATTTGGGGAAAATACTATAACAACCGAGGGCCAGTTTCTCGATGGTCCCGAAAAGATTTTCCACCCGAAAACCTGTAGCAAAATTTCAAACCTTATGACTACAGAGCTGTTTTATGTACATATTCTTAATACCAACAGAGGTTTCCTTCATACAAGTTTCAGGCGAATACAACTCTCTTTCTTTAAATACCGATTAACTAAAAATGGCTTTGCGGGCCCGAAAGGTTTCCAGGCCTTTCGAGAAACGGGCCCCTGGCCTCAGTTGTATAATTGCAAAACCAGAAACTCACTGCAAGATGGCAGGTCTTAAATTCCAAAGACTTTTGTTCAAAATGTCAGTGTTAATAAATCGTCCTCAATGTTCAAGATTCTAGTCATATTCTCAGACGGGAACGCACAGAATGAGAATGGTAACATTATGGACACCTCCACACTCGAGCAAACAGCAAAGTCGTTGAAAGAAGACAACAGCATCAATATTATTGGTGTCCTTATTCACAACACTGAGAAAGCATCACGAATACAAGAGTTGAAAGGCATCGTCTCTAAGCCAGATGACGTCATAGATACAAATGCGGTGAGGGTCACCAGTTATAACAACATTGCGGATCTCCTGGCATTTCGCGTGAAACGATTGGTTGGCTGCTTTGGTAAGAATGTTATTTAATTCATTCTCTATTTTCACAACTCCCCATAATTCACTCTGTTTGCCCCAAAAGTTTTGCATAAATGCTCTTGGTTATATGCAGACCTCAAAAGAGCATTTAAAAATAATAGTTTATAACAAATCTGGGGGGCAAACAGAGTGAATTATGGGCAGTTGAAAAAACGAGAATAAGAACTTTATCTTTCTATACCCCGTATATAAGGGTGCATTCTTTTGGGATCTTCTTGATCAGGGAACAATTGTCTAAGATCTCTCGGATCTTGGTGGATCAAAGGAACCGATGAATCCACTCTGATAAACGATTTATAGTCTTTAAATGCCCCATGATACAAGTGATCTTGGATCATTGATCCTGACCAGGATTACCCCAAAGGAATGCATCCTTATTAGGAACAACAATGCAATGGCCTTCATGAGTAATTCTATCCCATCATCCTCAGTGTAGGGATCCCATGAGATTGCATCATCCAATCCCAGAATTCAATGCACGTCGTTTCCCGCTTAGAGAGAAAACGTGTACGAATTTAACTCTTCAAAACATTAGCAAAAATTTCCAATTTTTGCTCAACGGACACTTAGAAAGCACAAAATCTGACCTCGGCTATCTTAGGGTTCACAGAAAACCACGGTTTTCTCCTGTTTTCCTTCGTTCGACGACAAACACACGGTGTTTTGTACGGCTCCACGCCGAGGGTTCAAAATGGCAGATGAGAACGAAGACAACGTTTTTCGTTCGGAAGATTTGGAGGATTTAACCTCTGTTGAATCGCTTGACCGGAGCTGCAGAGGGAAAAAACTTTACCCAAACCACAGGTTTCAAAAGGGAGCAGTTCCAAACGAAAGGCCACGTTGCCGAACGTTTCTGCTACAAGAAAACCACGTGCTCATTCGCACACTCAACATGAGGCGGTCATGGAAGGCCTTAAAACACTCCAAGAACACCAAACAGCATCTCTAGCCTCGTCAGGGACAGCGATTACCGATATGGTATCGACTGTGAAAGAATTTATGCACTCCTCTGGGAGCGGTACATCCCGGAAGAGGAAAAGAGATGAGCTCAGCGAATCAGATGCTGATGAGCACGAGATTGATGACGAGATCGAGTCAGTCCACGTGGACGAGGCGTACGAACGAAAAGCTTGTCAGTGAGGACAAGACGCCAGAAAAACCAGCAGAAGATGAGGACAATGTTCTCGCTGCACTGTCAAAGATTTATGACTCGGAAGGAGCTGTGAGTGATCCAGTTAGTTTACAGTTAGCAAATCTTGTTGACAAAATGGTCAAAACGATGTTGTCCGAGGACAACGCTAAAGAAAAGCTGGGAAAATACAACAGACCTCAGAATTGTCAAAAATTAGTAAGTATAAGAGTCAACCCTGAAATTTGGGCTAAAATGAGATCCAGCTCAAAATCAAGAGATTTAATGCAAAAGATCGAAACTAGCATGCTCAAGAGCATGCATCCGATCATTAGTTTGACAGACAAACTCTTGGCTTTGAAAAGTAAACCTCAAAATATCAGCAAGGAAGATGTATCATGTTTCCTCCGGTTTACTTTGGATTCATTGACTCTTATTTCACATTCTGTTTATGAAGCCAACCTTATCAGACGAGAGCTGATCAGACCAGATCTTAATGAACACTATAAACAACTTTGCAGCTCTCAAACTCCAATATCAAAATTTTTATTTGGAGATGACCTGCCCAAGGCAGTCAAGGAAATAAGCGAAACCAACAAAGTCAGCCAGCGAGTATCATATTCAAAGTATGGCACATTTTCCCAACATGGATCCAATAATTTTAAGAGACAAGGATCATATCCGAATCGTCAAAATCATTTTTTGTTCCAAGGCCAAGGACAACGGAGGAAACCACCTTCAAAATTCAAAGCACACAAAGGAGCCCGTGTGGAACACACAAAGTAACTCCTGATCAATTGGGAAGCCAGGTGAGCATCCCACTCTATACATTCAATCCATGCACGGCAGGTAGATTGAAAAATTTTCTTTCCAAATGGAAAACCATCACCTCAGATCAAAGGATCCTCAATGCTATTAGAAGGGTCACAATTGACTTTAACGAGCAACCCACTCAGTTTTTTATACCCAGCCAGTACAATTTCAATCCATTGGAGGTAGAGATCATTGATCAACAAATTGAATGTTTTCTTGAAAGGGGGATCATTGAGAAGACCACACACTCAACTGGAGAGTACATTTCTAATGATTTCGTACGCCCAAAGAAAGATGGCTCTCATCGCCTTATTCTGAATCTCAAACAACTGAATCAATTAGTAGAATATCACCAGTTCAAAATGGAGAATCTTAAGAATGCTATCACTCTAATGACCCCAAATTGCTTTATGCCTACCATTGACTTAAAAGATGCTTATTATTCAGTGCCAGTCAATGCAAATCACCGGAAATATCTGAGATTCATTTGGAAAAACCAACTTTTCCAATATACCTGCCTTCCAAATGGTTTAAGTAGTGCACCTAGGATATTTACTAAAATACTTAAACCTGTTTATGCTACGCTACGATCCCACGGATTTGAAAATGTGGGTTACATTGATGACTCATACCTTCAAGGAGGCGCCTTTGCAGATTGTGACACTAATGTTGCTGCCACCACCAACCTTTTTGGAGATCTTGGGATCATTTTGAACCAAGAGAAATCTGTTTTTGAACCAAGACAGATTAAATCACTTCCCTGGGTTTTGTTTTGAATTCAATTGCCATGACTGTCGCCTTGACACCAGGCAAGGCTACAAAATTAGTCACAAAAGCTAAAAAAATACTTGGAAAACAATCACCCTCAATTAGGGAAGTGTCTGAACTGATTGGCTTAATGGTCTCCAGTTTTCCAGGTGTCATGCATGGTCCACTATTTTATAGACAGTTAGAGCTTGACAAAACAATGGCCTTAAAAGCCAACAATGGTAATTTTGATGCTGTCGTGACTCTTTCAGACACATCAAAGTCTGATCTAAACTGGTGGATAACATGCGCACATACCACTTTCAATCGGGTATCCCACGGCGGCCCCAGTGTCACTATTTACTCTAATGCATCCTTGACTGGCTGAGGTGGGGTCATGAATTATGTGTCTACTGGAGGTCTTTTTTCAGAGGAAGAACAGACAAACCACATTAATTATCTTGAGATTTTGGCTTGTTTTTTCACACTTAAAACTTTCTGTCTTAGTCTAAGAAATTGTCATATCAAGGCAATGATTGACAATACAACCGCAATTTCTTACATTAATAACATGGGCAGAAGAACTATTTCATGCAATCAGCTAACAAGAGATTTGTGGCTGTGGTATATTGAACGAAACTTGTGGATTACCGCAGCCCACATCCCGGGAAAACTTAATGTCATAGCTGATAGCGAATCAAGACATTGAATGGAAACTTGACCCACTTGTTTTTAACAAGATTTCTTCATTTCTTCTTTCTGGGGTAAACCCTCAATAGACCTTTTTGCATCAAGACTCAATTTTCAGTTTAGACCTTTTGTCTCATGGAAACCAGACCCAGAGGCCTTTGCAATTGATGCTTTTTCAATTACCTGGAAGGAGCAAAATTTTTATGCGTTTCCTCCTTTTGCTGTAATCAACAGGGTACTACAGAAAGCAGAGCAGGATCAATCACACGGTATAATCATTGTCCCACTTTGGACCACTCAGATCTGGTTTCCTCGTCTGCTGCGGATGTTAGTAGATCATCCAGTTCTTCTACCATGTTCCCCTTATTTACTGACACTTCCAACAAATCGTCATCTGAGACACCCACTCCACAACAAGCTAAAACTAATGGCATGCAGGTTGTCCGGGATTCTTTGCGAACAAGAGGAGTTTCAGAGAAAGCTTCAGCAGTTATCCTCAATTCCTGGAGAGGAACCACTCAAAAACAATACCAGGTCTACCTTAAAAAGTGGTACAGTTTTTGCAGAAAAAGGGTTTTTGATCCCTGCTCAGTTTCTTCCGTAAAGGCTCTGGATTCCTTGGCTGAATTGTTTGAACAGGGCTTAGGTTACAGTGCGCTCAACACTGCCAGATCTGCATTATCGCAAGTATTACCTCCTCAAGCTGGAGTTCCTTTTGGGGAACTACCCCTTACCAAACAGTTCATGAAAGGGGTTTTCAAGGGAAGCCCTCTTTTCCACGATACACAGTTACCTGGGATCCAGTTTTGCTGCTCAGTTTTATCAGAAGCCAATCTCCAAACGGAAAACTGGACCTTAAAATGTTAACTTTTAAAACTGTGACTTTGTTAACCCTCTTATCAGCCCAGAGGATACAAACTGTTCACTTACTCGATATTCGTAATATGTCTATTACTGATTCCATTGTTAAAGTTTCTATAGGAGACAAGTTGAAACAAAGCAGACCAGGTCATCATCTTTATGAACTTGAATTTCCAGCTTATTCTCCTGATCAACGGCTTTGTCCAGTTTCAGATGTAAAGCAGTATTTAACTCGGACAAAACCTCTTCGGGGCGAGATTACAAACCTATTTATCAGTTTTGTGAGACCCTATAGGTCAGTTAGTAAAAGTACAATTTCACGTTGGGTTAAAAATGTTCCCCTGGCAACCATTCTTCGTACAGCAGGCTGGTCCAGTGAATGTACCTTTGTGCAGTATTATCAGAAAGAGGTGCAAAAATAGGGCACTTATGCTACTACTATTTTAAATAGTTCATTGTGAAAACTGTAGTTTCTATGCAATGATGATCATACAGTCTTTACTGTTTGATAGTTCTCTTGGTCATTAAACTTGTTGAGTTCGAATATTTGGGTTCACAAATGCTGTCTCTCAACATCTCATGGGATCCCTACACTGAGGATGATGGGATAGAATTGGAAAATTAAACGAGACTTACCTGTAAGTTGAAGTTTAATATGGATTCTATCCCATCATCACGAAGTGTAAAGGGGTCACATGCCCACCCTGTATATTTTCTGTCTGGACCCACCTAGGATTTTATGACCAATTATGTGTCGCATTTGTTCACTCTCTCAAATTTTGAATTCTGGGATTGGATGGTGCAATCTCATGTGATCCCTTTACACTTCGTGATGATGGGATGGAATCCATATCAAACTTCAACTTACAGGTAAGTCTCGTTTAATTTTCCAATTAATCTCTCTTCTTGATGGGTCGGGAGGGTAGGGGGAGCCCATGGGGGCAAAATACGAATAGTAATTGATTTTTGGCGAATGGGGAAGTGCCGCCCAGTTTTCCAAATCTTGACCAAGTTTCAGGGCAAAATGTTATTCAGTCCCTGACAATGTCTGAAAAAGTATCTTATTATAGGAAATTAACGCTCGTGTTAATTACACCCAAAAACACAGAATTTTTTGAGAACACGAACAAATGTATTTTACTAATGTGAAAGATTGATGTACTGTGTAAAGTGCGCGAATAAAATTTACTGTTTGGCTGTGTCAAGAATGTCTGGAGTGTGTCACAGATTTGGGGGAAAATAATGACAGTAGGTGCGCGCGCTGTGATTGGTCAATTTAGCGGGCCGTATTCTACTGTACAGCCCGCTAAAATTTAAAGCTGTTTTTGTTGCCAAAATGTTTCGTGATTTTTCGCCAACTGTTCTTAACTTTTTAAGCAAGTAAAATTTAAAACGTTCTTTAATTTCTGAAATGTGGTATTAAAACCTGCTGACGACTTAAGAGTCACTGACCAACGATTTCAAATTGGCTCGTTTCGCTTTCGAGGTGCGTCAGAAATTTGAAGCTGTTCCGCGTGAATAGAAATCGTTCCGGAACCCGTCAGACACACGGTAGAGATATAATAAATATCTTACCAACCTCTTTTTTTTCGGTCCGTATTGTAAGTTACGGATCCTCGTTTTCCCCCTTCGATTTATGGCCCGCGCGCTTCTCGCTTAGGCCTTAAATCGATGGGATAAAATTCGGTCCGTAACTTACAGTACGGCCCTCGAACTCGCTTAGTAAGAGGTATCTATACCATTATGGCTGAGCCATTGAAAACCCTTGAAATGCATTATCCAATGATCCAGTTTTTAATCAACAAATTAGAAAATGATCATTGGATAATGCAATTTAAGAGCTTTCAACGGCTTAGCCATCATGGTATGTGAGCCATCATACCATGCTCTACAGTTAATAGCGTCTTTTTTATATATCATCTTAGGTTTTTATATTTTTGGGGCGTTTTTAGTGAAAAAAATTATTTCACCGTAGTCGCGCTCTTTGGATATGAGATGATTTGAAGTTCCTCATTGGCTATCCAATGTAATGCGTACTCGTGAATAATTGATAAATATTTAATACAAAATTCAGAATAATAACAGGGCCTGGCAGGCGAGTACCTTCCAGTTCAACTATGCCAACGTAAAAGAGATGTATGTGTACTCTAGCTAGTTTCTATGCGCCTACTAACAAATTTCATAGCAACATTTTTTTTTCCAATAGTTAAGTACACGGTGAAGGTTTACACCCCGGACTCGCACGTGAGAAGTGACTACGAACTGACTGTAAGGATCAAAGGACAAGGGAAACAGAAAACTGCGGATCATGTCTTGCACGAGACAACACAAGTCAGGGAAAAGTATGATATATTATCCTTTGTGTTCCTCGGTGCTCAGGGTGCGGGGGGACATGTCACAGTGACGGGAGTGTTTGACGTACCTTTTCGTAGTCATCTTTTCTAGCTTTGTGTCGTTTAGTCGTTTTCCCTTTTAACAATAGAGACTAGAGATATAATTATTCTAGCACCTTTTAGGGTGTAATGTTTGGAACAAAATATGTTTTCAAGTTGCCACTGGAAACGGAGCCAGTTGCCCAGGACAATAACACAAGTTGAACGTTAAAACCTGGTCACCAAACTTTCGTCGCGTCTTTCTCAACAGATAATCGTAGTAAGGACGAAAATAAATTCGAACCGCGTCCACAAAACGCGATTCCGTTTCCTTCTAAGACCCAGTTAAAAAGAAGTCTTAGAAACGATGTCAAAATTGTTAAATCCCAGTAGTTCGGTATAACAGATTTTATGTCAAAGTACAGCGATTGAACAGTTTTTACATCGTTTCTAAGATTTTTTATAAGTGCGTCTAGATCTGTTCTTTTCGAATGTCAGGTTCCGTTGAGATACTGGTGACTCTGATATCTGATGCAGCCGTTTTGCTAGGGTGGGTTTCTGGCAACAACTTCCCTCTCAGGAGAGAACTAATGGTTTCAAGCAGTAGAAGGCAAAGCCGTGAGGGCATTCCGAGAGCCTCAGGCGGGGATGTGCGGTGCGTTTGTTGAAACTTTTACCCTAATTCAGACCAAAACATGAATTTCAGACCTGACCTTAAAATGAATACCCTATTTAAACTCTATATTGGACCCGTTCAACCCGGAATGCCTTCAATGGAGACTGCTTAGATATGGAAGTTCTCTGAACTTTCTAGCAGACAAAGAAATTTGAACTGTAAATTTTAGCATATCGATGACTTCGTCAATCGTTTTATTATTTTAGTAGCCTAAACGTGATTGTATCAGAGTTCTATGATCTTGATGTGGGCACTGTGAAGAGGATTGAGATAAAACCAAGAAGAGTCCAAGACACCTTTTTCGGAAGTGGTACCTGGATCCTTAACGAGGTACAGCGATGTAATTTACAAGTGAATACATGAAGGATCATATATTAGAACTGCGAAGAAATATATATGAAGACATGATTGATCATCGCAGTTATATACAAAACTTAAGCAACTGTGAAATTATTTAAAGCCTAAAAAAAAGTCAGGCTTGAACGGGATTTGAACCCATGATCTCTGCGACACCGGTGCAGTGCTCTAGCAACTGAGCTATCAAGCCAACTGGGAGCTGATCGTAATTATTGTGAGTTCGTAATATACCCGTAGATGATGAAGAATACAAGTGAACATATGAAAGATCATCAGTATATTTGAACTGCGGAGAAAATTATGAAGACATGATTGATCATCGCAGTTATGCACACAACTTAAGCTAATTGTAAATTAAAGCCTGAAAAAAATTAAGGTTTGAACAAACAAAACATAAATTACCTACAATACAATACTTCCTCACTTAGCTATCTACCTCTATCTATCTACCTGCCTAGTTGCTTAATTACTCGTTTGCTTACTTAAGTTTGCCACCGTAGGTGAATGACTGGTTTGTATCGACAAACAAACGGAAAATATGCGCATTTTTAGACCTGGTATCTGCAGTAAAAGTAATACAAACATCTAGCTCTAAACTAGCCATTAATGTTGTGCTACTTGTGGAGGCGCGGTGGTCTCATGAGTAATGCGCTCGACTCCGGATCGGCTTCGAGCCATGGTTCGGGGACATTGTGTTGTGTTCTTGGGCAAGACACTTTACTCTCACAGTGCCTCTCTCCACCCAGGTGTACCCATGTGTACTGGCGAGTTTAATGCTGGGGGTAATCCTGCGATGGACTAGCATCCCATCCGGAGGGAAGTAGAAATATTCCTAGTCGCTTCATGCTACAGAAACCGGGATAAGCTCTGGCCATCTGGGCCATCTGGCTCGTATGCAGACTTAACCTTTACCCTACTCAAATGCCAAGAACATGTCACTTAAAGAATATTTGGTTTGTTTTTGTATCAGGTGAAGGTTACAAAGGGAGACGAAACGCGAACTGCATTGTTCAAGGAAACCATTCCAGCATGGCCGTCAAGCATCCGCTGGTATTCCAGTAAGTCCTAATGCCAAAACTTCACAACAACTGGAAAATAATATTTAATTTAGAAATCTAATGCCTATGCGTACTCTTAAAACTGGACCTTATTCAAGCTAAAACTTTCCAACGCACCCATAGACCAGTAAACGGCCAACAAAACCAGAAAAAAAAATAACGAAAGAAAAAAATTAAAGTTAATAAAAATGATGAATTTTAAGCTCGGTAATGAATTGATAGTGTTGATCCTAGCAGTATGCAGGACACCTGTCATATATGAACTCAGTCAAATGACCTTGCTCTCCATGAGTTCTCGTAGCTCAGTGGATAGAGCGCCCGCCCGGTGTTCGGGAGGTCATGGGTTCGATTCCTGTCGGGGACTCAGAATTTTTCTTTGTCCCACGCTCGTGTCATGTTGATGAATTCACCTTCACAAAAAAAAATTAAAGAACACCTTAAAAAAACAAAAATAAGAACGAAAAAGACTAAGCTGCCGTATGTTTTTTCCTCTTTGGAAAGTCTTTTTTCTGTCCATGCCCAAATGTAATATTAAGATCCTACGTCAAAATAGAAGAAACCGTTCTTCACGTCATATTTGAACTTTTCTAACAGTACACTTTTAACTTTGCAATAATACTTTTTGCACATCTTTGATATATGCCTTACGATTCCCAATGCCCTACGATAATTTTCTGAAATCTGTTATTAGTATACGGTAATCATATGAAAGCGAGTGAAATTAAGGATTAAAAAATTCTCTCAAAATTGTACAATTGCTCATTTATTGCTTGTTCATTATACGGTCCGCCCCCGAAAGTTGCCGCTCACGCGTCCAGCCGTCTCTTCTCGCGGAGGAACGTAGACCAGACTCGAGAGAGCGGCGGAAATCGAGCCTTCATCAGAGAAGGCTGACGTGAGTGTGGGAGAATAATTCTCCTACTCATGCTCTCTTGATCGCACTGAGTAATAATAGCGGCAGCTGGGCATTATGATATTAAAGTGTAACACAAACAGCTTTATGAAGTCAATTTAATAAACTTATCACGTATTTTACTTTGCAGCTAGAGCCTGGCTTAATCCATACGGTAAGTAGAATGGGAATTACGAAAAAAAGTATAAATAAATTTGTAGTATGATGAAAGAAACCGTTCTAATGAGGGTATTTAGAGCTACTTAGAAACCGCTGCGTTCAGAACCACTGTGTTTTGGCCTGGGACCTGAAATTCTCAGTCGAAAGCTTTCAATCGTCAACGGCTTAAAAATTTATTTATTATATTAACTGCGGTGATTTACAAGGATTTCCAGCCCTGAGAAAAGTCGCAATTGAACTCATGTAAACTTACGATAATTTAACTGTAATGATATCAGTGACGTAATGTTTGATATCACGTCATGCTTGACCCTTTCACTGTACTTAAATTTGTTGGTGTTGATCGAAACATCTTCAGATCTTCCTCGAATGTCTTCTGCAACTTCGGTAATCTTCGGAAATTTTCGGAAAATGTCTTCGGAAACGTGCGTGTGGCTCAGGAATAATTTGAAGAATACTTGAAAAATTTCGGAAACTAGTCGGAAATCTTCCAAAAATCGTCAAAAACGTCGTTATTTTTATCCTTATATAATAAACAAAAGGATACATGGTTGCTTGTAGATATGGAATTTCTATTCTCGTGTTTAACTTTTCATTATATAGACACGAGTGTACATGTTTTACTGGAAAATACACCACACGTAAAATTCATACGAAACCACATCCGGGACTTGAGTGGCGTGTTTTCCATATCCTCACTAGTGAAGATATCGATGATTTCACTGATATCAAGTTTGTCTCTTAAAAATTGTTCTTAAATTCGTTGGTGTATCATCGAAACATCTTCTGGTCTTCCTTGAAAGTCTTCGGCAATCTTCGAAAATCTTTGGAAAATGTTCGGCAACATTCGTGTGACCTTCGGACAAGTTTTGGCGAATCTTCGGAACTCTTCGGAAAGTGGTCGGAAATCTTCGGAAAATCGTCAAAAACGCTGTCATCAGTATGTCTATATATAGAACAGAACATATAGAACATTACACGTTAGCTCGAACATATGAATTTTATGTTCTTGTGGCAAGGACAATACAAAAATCGTATCTTCTCGCCACCGTGTAATATCCTCTATATATCTCACGAGTGAGCGCAGCTCGAAGTTCCATATCTACACGCGCCCATGCATATACATACTATTCTAGAGGAGATAAATGTGAAGCCTGTCTCATTTCATTACATACTCCTTTCATATTAATGCTGTTTATTTCAACAGTTTCCTACTGGGTCAAAGTTTACGGATCGGACACAGAGGCTGAGAATATTCTCTCACTGGTTGTTGGGATTGGAGGAGAAGATGGCAAAGAAACTAAATTTAAACGCTTCACCAACAAAGCAACAGAAGGGTATGAACTGTTCATCATGTCTTCAGCCGAACTGTCGGGGTCCCGGTCGGGGGGGGGGAGACCTAGGGGGTTATCATCGCACCTGTTTGTGGATAAAACTCCTGGTTTGGTATAGCTTAACACGTTTAATAAAATGACCAATGTTTATCCTGGCAGCTGGAAACACAATACGTCTCGAATGATATCTCAGAGAGAACTGATACCTTTTATGGGTGAAGAAGGGGGGAGACGGCATGGCCGAGTGGTTATGGCGCCGGAGTTGAAAAAAAAATTGAAATCGGAGGTCGCAGGTTCAAGTTCCGCTCTGACCACTAAGCTGGAGTTGTCTCTCGGTAGGCCCTTGTTCAACTCTTGCGCCACGCTTTTAAAACTACAAGTGGCTGCCTTTTTCCAGTTGGGATTTTTAACCATGTTATGTTTATTTGCATTATTTATTTCATCATTTGGTTTCTATGGCCCTGAAAAGTCCCATTGGGAGAGTGGTCAATTAAGATATTTATTTATTTCACTATGTAAAAAAAATTGCATCCGCGCCCACAAAGCGCGATTCCGATTCCTCTTGGGGCTTCCTCATTCTCGTCCCCAGAGCCTCCGTTTCTTTTGGTCACATGGTCGGCGATTTTAAAACGAGTAGTACCGGGGTCGAGAACTGGGCTTCCTTTCAAAATTGCCGACGATTACTCTCGTCAAATTTACCTCTCTCACGATTACACGGAGGGAAAATCTGTAAAAACCGGTTGCTATCGTTTTTTTTTTCACTTATTTACTCCCTTTAGCAACCAACTCGTCATCAGTGCCAGTTTCAGGGATATTAACGTGGGTACCATGGAGTGGATTCTGGTACAAGCATGGACAACAGTTGATTGGATTCTTAAAGAGGTACAGTCATATTTCCGGTAAAAGTATTTTTAGTGACGTCGTTTAAACAGTTCAGGCACTGGTACTTGAAGTAATGTTGCCCTACAAAGGTTAACACTAAGAGCGGTTTTCAATTGTGTGTTGTAAAACCAAAACCGATGACATCCCTCTGACCAATCATGAAGGAGGTAGACAGTCGAATTAACCAATCAACACTCGAAGCAGACGCGTGTAACCGGCCCGAAGCGCGGGAAAATCTGTGCGAACGAGTTGTGCAGGCCCGCAAATGATCCCGGAACTGCAAATCATCCCCAAATTGTACCGCAAATGATCCTCCGGACCAGAAATTGTCGCTGCGCCATTTTAAGCCAATTACTTAGCGTGGTAATTTAAAACCAAAGTAAGTGATCTGCTCGATGATCTACTAGCACTAAACTAACACTGCATTATTGCCGTTACCCCGTTTTATAAATTCCAAGTGTCGTCGAGTAACATTTGTTTTGCTTGTGTATCAGGCAAAGATTACAAAGGGAGAGGAAACGGCAACTGCAGTGTTCAATGAAAAGATTAGAGCATGGACTCTAAATAGTTATCGAGGTAGGTTAAGATCAGCTGACTTGAAACTATTCAAAATAGTATTTACTTTTTGTTCTTGTTGTCAGAAGTGTAGTAGCTCTCGTAAGCTTGTAATATTTTTTCCTTGCTAGCAGCTGTTATTGTTTTGAGGCTAGGGGCATTGTTTCTGTTGTTTTTTCTATTGTCCTCTCAAAGGGTATCAAGCCATTCGTATGAGACCTTGCGAGAGCTGCCACTCGACCCCTTGTTGTTGGCTCCTTAATGACTCAAGTTGTTATGGGAATACGCTTCACTTCTCGAATACAGCCAATTTGGGTTTTAATTTTCCTAGCTAACGGTATAAATTACCATGAAAGTATTGATAAAAAAATTATGACAGTACTTCGAAGACAGAATTGATATTCCGACTTCATTCAAGTCCTATTTTTTCTTTTGATTTCCACTGTGTATTGGTTTCGTGTTTTTCATCTACCTAGAGGAAATTTGGTGGCTAAAGATAAATTGTATAACAGTAAATAAAGCAGTCTCGGACTAATAATAGTTTCAAGGAAAGGTAGCTGTATAATGCTATAAGCTGATTAAATTTCGACCCAAGACAAACATACCTCTTACTAACCGAGTTCGAGGGCCGTACTGTAAGTTACGGACCGCACTGTAAGTTATGGCCCAAGCGCGAAGCGCGCGGACCATAAATCGAGGGGGGAAAAAGGAGGATCCGTAACTTATAGTACGGACCGACAAGACGAGGTTAGTAACATAGTTATTATATCTCTACTGTATGTCTGATGGTTTCGGGAACAAATTATTTTTACGCGCGCGTAACGGCTTCAAATTTTTGACGCACGTCGGAAGCAAAACGAGTCAATATGAAATCATTGTTAAGTCGTAAGTACGTTTTAATACACAATTCAAAGTGAAGGAAAGCTTTAAACTTTTACTTGCTATAAAAGTTAAGAAGACTTGGCGATAAGTAACGAAACGTTTTAGCAACAAAAACAGCTTTAAAATTTAAAATCAATCACAGTGCGCGTACCAACTGAGAGATATAATAAAGTTATTGATTATCAGTTAAATAAAATGATTTTGCATTTTGTTTCGCAGCTAGACCAAAGGCGTCCAGCCCGCCGTCTGGGTCTTAACGGTCAGCGGAATGGGAATGGAGCACAAAAAGCATGCGCATAATCCGCAATGAAAGGAAATGAGTGAAAAAAAAAATAAATAAAAGATTTATAATCGAAGTTTCTTTTTCGACTTATTCAAGTCCAGGTTTTAAGTTTCTCAGACGCCCAGACGGTTACAGTGAAATCGTTATATCTCAATGAGTTTGAAACTTGCTCGGTATAAGTAGGGACTTTAGATATCTTGAGCGCTTACCATCTGTGTAGAAAACCAGCAAACAAAATGAGAAGGGATGAGTGTGTACCATTTGACAACATTTGAAAACCTTCCATTGGAAAGGACATTATCGACCTCAGAGCTACTCTCTTTTGCGCATGCCTGATGGCTTCGTGTCTTACCTAGTTCAGGAAGCGAAGGTCTGGAGCGGGAATGGTGGAAAGGACTGTTTCCATTTCCCAGTTTCCCACCGAAACGACTGCGTATTTCCCGGCGGGCTGAAGCTGTCTTCCAATTCACTACAGAATCTCCTGCTGCCAATTCCCCCGCTAGAAGTACACTACCAATTTGTTTCCCTTTTTGATTTTATACAACTGCTGCAATCACTAGCTTTCTAACCCCGCACGCAACCGGAAAATATCATTTGCGCACATGCAGAACTAAACAACACAAATGTAATCTGGTTTACGAATCAAGACTTACTTAGAGGTAGGCATAACTATGGATTTGCACACGGTAATACCTTTTTAGGAATGCTTTCGCTATTTTCCAAACAATATAACATTGAATGCTTTTCGAACCCATATTCCACCTCTTGGTATTAGAACCCTGTCTCTTAAACATTTTATGGAAATATAATCCCTAACATGTGAGTCATGGCTCGTAAACGTACTGCCAACTTGCCAGGAGGTCTAATTTTTGGGTCGAATAACTTGTTACGTACTGCCTTGGCAGTTTTTGGCTGATATCAAAAAAGACCACAGTCGCCAAAAACTTCATCTATCGCCAATAGAATCACGTCTCTTTGACGGGTCGAAAGGAGTATGATGTCAAACTTCGGACAGATATAACTTATATTCCACCATCTTGAAACTAAATTCAACCTTTGGGATCTAATATCTTTTACTGTAGGACCTTGCCAACAGTAGTCCATCTTGATATTCAGCCCGCAAAAAGGACCAAGGTACAACACAAAACGTTATTAGACTCGAAAAAGTGGACATAGTTTTAAGACAAGAATTGGTTGGAAGCTGCCGGGAGGTTGGAGAAAAAGTGCTGGGAAACTTGGAGTAATAAATTAGAACATGGCTTTCAACATAGCATTCAGTCTCGGACCACTTCAAGATTGTGTAATCTACCGCTCAAATGGTGTTTGTAAGCTTAGAAAACCCTCAGTGCTGTTAAATATAGAGACCGAGGGGTACTAAAGCCACCGCGCCTTAAAGGTAATATTACAAAAAAAAAAATAAATGTTTGCTTTTACCCTGCTCCCCAGGGCTCCACTCCGTTAAACGCACGGTCTTTTTCAGTCTCGCGTGGAATATAAACAAAACACTTGGGAAGAGTATGACTTTTCCGTCCAAGTAATTTAAAAGTGTATGCCAGCGAATTGGACATTGTGAACCTTACAACCCGTTCTGCCTTTTTATTAGTCCGTCAAGCGAGAAGGGACAGAAATAAAACGCATGTGATGACATAAGGCCTGCGCGAGAACACGAGCGGCCGAGACGCGCCCGCATAATGTGACGGACGTTTAGCCGGCCGCATCATACCGCAGATGGTTTCAAGGGCAAAGCACTAGCGCGCGCTCCGTGTTCGTGTATCGTGCTTTGAGTATCGGAGCTCTGCCCCGCTAAACCACCTGCTGCAGGCTACAGGAGAACCTTATGAGAGCAGCAAGACTTGTTTGTCCACAACCATTTCTTCTTTTCTTTCTAAGTTAGCGCGAGTTCCATTTCCCGAACAACGCCGACTGGTAATCGAGCCTAGGCGATGAGATAACGACTACAAAATCGAGACAAAAAAAAATTGTCTGAAAAAAATGCACCGTGGACTCGATGGAGGTTTATTGTGTTACAGAGTGAAGAGGGGGGCTTATGATCGTAAGGAATTTTGCGTTCAAAAATTTTTGGTATCCCTTTACGCAGTCTACGAGTAGCGTGGTTAAGGTTACACACAGGCCACCCCTTACGTACACCCCCCGTGAGCGGACACCTTGTCCAGAAACACCTCAGGTTTTACTTCCCATGAGCCGAACCCTCTGCCAGGTGGGTCTTTTTCAAGTCCTAAAAGCGTACGCTAAACGGAAGATTTGTCTAACTTCGTAAACACGTTACATTATACTGTGATTAAACACAAGGAAGTTCTACAGAAGTCTCTAAAGCATGTTCTAACGACATATAAAATAAGTCCGTAAATAAGGGGACGTTATTTCTGCGTGTTTGGGAGGTGTGGGAGGAAGAGTTTCTTTTTTTTTTTTTTTTTTCACCTATCAGGTACTTTTCCCCTGCGAGACATGACAGAAAATCTAGCGATATAGCTCACATAAATGCAGAATTTTGAACATTTCACGTTGTGGCTTTTGCAGAGGACAAATTGCTAAACTGTATAGAAATGCGCCAAGGTTTATCACTGACTTGCTGGTTCATTTAACCTTTATCTGTGCGGTATTTTCGAGTGTTTTCCCATAAGAAACCCCAAGAAACCCATAGCAAAACCATTTAAAGGCCAGTGCAATTGAAGCCAATCAGAAACCAGACCTAATCCACGTGGGTCAGGAACCCAATAAGAAATAAGGTTTAACCTAGGTGTTCAGGATTAGTCAATTTCACGGGTCCTCTTCGTCCTCGAAAGTCTACTTTAAAACCTTGAATGGCGAGAAGAAACTGGAAATATTCACAGAATTCGCAGTTATATCTTCTAAAACACCTTAAACTTACAGATTTCAAACTGCGTAATGGCTTTTTTCATCAAATTGAAAGTCACTGACAGTCAATGACGTAGTCGACGAAAGCCCGTGCAACGAAACAAGCCAATCAGCGTAGAGTAGTTTATCACGTGATGCGCGGCCGAAAAAAGCGCTGCTTTCAAAATTTCATTCCCCGCCAAACATGCACCTCGAAGGAAGTGAATTTTTTTCACTGAAGAAGCTCGGAATTTCTATTCTTTACCGACTTAATTGACGGTGTAACCAGCTTCAGCAACATTCTTGCAGTTACGAGAAGCTAACTGCGATAAACATGTGAGTGTATTATTGTTTCAGGCCACAAAATGTTTCAAAAATCAACACATGTTTGCGAGTTAATGTTGCTTCATTCGCGGCGAAGAAAAGTTCGTTTTCCGTTCACGTACGTTTTCCTCAAAAAATCATACGTACGAACTAGTTCCTCTTTAGTAATTAATTGTAATTTTGTATTTGTACGCAGAGTTTGCCAGAGAAAATGAGAACATTGGTCGTACACCTCCGTGCACAAATTTGCTGTACACTCGCCCTCGCCATGCCGGATTAAAAACCATGTTGACAGTTCACAAATCGACAGGTAGGCGAAATTCACTTGTTACACTTGAGCTAAATTTAAAAAAAGTAGCTGGAATTATTTTTATACGCCAAATTTTCTTTCAAGTTCCCTTATAATTCTAGAAATGAGGAACGCTAGAGAGTTCCCGCGCGAAGCGCGACTTTTGCCGCCAAACTGAACCAAAATGTTTCTCAAGTGGTTATGCGTTTTTCGCGGAATGAAATTTTTTTTTTCCAAGTCGTTCTATAAAGGTAAATTACTTTTCTTTTCTTTAAATTATTGTTGCTGCTTCTAAATTCCGCAATTAAAAGTTAGGGAAAAGTGAAATTCCTTAGAAAGTCGCCATAATTATCCGAAGATGCGACTTACGATTTATAGTCAAATTTCTTGTTAGCACCTACGTAAACAATATTCTGTTTTGGACTATGAGCGTATTTGGTTTTGGAGCGATTTTACAATACCGGGCCACTTGTTAACATATCAAAAAGAATCATTCAAATTAAGTGAGATGCAAATGAGTGTTCCGTTTTTCTAAAATCGAGCCTAGGTTTTATGGGATCTTGAATTTAAGTTGTAAATAACGGCCTGAAAATGTTTAAATCAGTTGTGTGACACTCGAGTTTCTAACACCGACTTCAACAACAGTTTGCTGTAAAGATAATTACCATTTCCTTGAAAATCCTTAAACTTGAGTTAAGCAAAGTGCTTCTTTCAAAAATTTTAATTTCTGTACGTAGAGTTAATTACTTTTAATTACTTCGGCCGCTTTACAGTTCATGTAACTCCGCACACTCGCGTTCTGAATATTTTGTTGCGAACTGCATGAGACAAACATGATTTGGTAAATAACCTTGAAGGAAATAACTGGATCATCGTTCAATGAAAAATAAACTGACTTAATAGTTGTTGTATCGAGAAATGTGTTTTTAATTATAGGTGCAAAGAAGCTTACATTATATTCGAGACCTACGTTTTCCTAACATTTCGTGACTAGAATAGTAACCCATTCAAAGTCCGCTGAAACATTTGCGAGTGATTCAATTTACGGGTTTGACTGGTCTTTTTAATCCACAGTAACCAAATCTGATGCCAAAATCACTTTACTGTAATAATAATAATAACAATAACAATAACAATAATAATAGTAATAATAATAATAATAATAATAATAATAATAACAATAACCATAATAATAAAAAACAAACAGTAGATTGTAATATTCCAAAGAGTGAAATTTATAAAAATTGTGACATCAGTCTTGGTGATATCCTTTCCCACGTAGAACAAAAAAGAAATGCACACTTATAAACTTTGCCAGGAGTCACATCCTTTGTTCCACTTGGAACTTAATAAAGGATTAATCCAGTCAGCTGTTTTTAATTGTATGTATGATGTGTTGCAATTTCTGGAGCAAACTTGTTACCAGCATACCTTGTGTAATTAGTTCTTGTTATCTTTCCTTGGTTTAGTGTTTCTTGACCTTGGAGGAGGAACAGGCTTGGTCCATCACTTCAGCACCATACAGTCCACCTGTGCAAGACAAGGCCTGACTCTGACCCTATCGACTCTGATGGGGACATTATAAGATGCAAGGATAATGGAAGGGTGGGGAAGATGAAGTAACCTCTTCTCTTTGCTCCTTCCCATTGTCTACTGCTACTTACGATTTACTCAGACGAGGAGAGTGGGAACGAGTCAGTTCGAAGATTCTGAAGGAAGACTTTTTTGCATATCTAAACATATGCAGTTGGTTGGTAACATTGATTGTGGGTTGGTAGGGGAGGTTTTAAAATACTGTAAAGCTCTGGATGAACCTTAACACTAAATTTCGGCCAGAGGTCAACAAACCTCTGATTCGGCTTAACTTAATGTAGTTAGATTAGTTAGTTGGGTCCCAAGGTTTTGGGTGGTTCCTCCCTTAAGGTTTGTCCATTGGGTTCCTTTTCAGGTTATTTCGATCAAGATTCGACTTTTCTTCAACTCGATGCTGGGTCTGCTTCGAGGATTTATTCGGACAAGATTCGACTTTGTTCAACTGGACACTGGCTCTACAATGTGGATATTTTCAGCATCCACTTTGGCTCGACATTTTCATGACTGCGTCTCCCGCTTAGCTGCGCAATAAAAACTTTCTTTCCATGCTTTACTTGATGACAGGGACTGTGATCAAGTGAAACTATTTCGACCAAAATTTTTCAAAAAACTTTTCATCAGTAAAACCATTTGGGCCTAAAGGTTCAACCAGACATGACTCAAAAGTAGATAA
Organism: Orbicella faveolata; assembly: GCF_042242905.1. Lineage (NCBI taxonomy): Eukaryota > Metazoa > Cnidaria > Anthozoa > Scleractinia > Merulinidae > Orbicella > Orbicella faveolata. Next base: position 1,246,113 of record NW_028301541.1, read on the forward strand.
CTGGAGATTTCAGGTTATTCAGCTGAAAGGAGCAAGGCTGTTTTCCTACTCCTATGCAGTTTAGTGGCTTGACTCTGGTTGTAGCTAATAGTTAAGGCCAGGAATACAAAGCAGTTTAGGAGGGAATATAGGGGACAAAACACACACTTCAGTTTAGTTTGTTTGCATACATTTAGGCCAATTGTCTGATGTCATATTTTGACAGCTTCACAACTGTCAGTCAAAATTTTGGGCCATTGTGTACATTTTAGGGTTTAAGCCAATTGTCTTGTTGTGGCAGTTTGTCAACTGTCTGCTAAATTATTACATCAACATCACACAAATAAAAAGGTCAGTTTTCAAGTTTCCACAATGGCCCATACAGTTGTTTTCACTTGACACTTTAGGCCAATTGTCTTGACACGGCAGTTTCAACTGCGTGCCAAATTTTCATAACTTAAATTATCGCCAATCTTGTGATGAGCATGGAGAGGAGGAGGAGCACTGGTGTTTAACAGCAATCCATGTAAGGTAGGGCAAGTTCTACACCCTGGCATCAGGTACGTGGTGTAATTTAAGGACGACAAATTTCGCTTTCGGATTCGGCTTTCAACTCGGAACACCAATTGGCGCTAATTTACAAACAAAGGCTTGGTATCGACTATAACTCGTTAGCAAGCCGCTAATAACCCCTGTGTACCATCCGGGGCACCCTAAGTGTTCATTTCGGGGTGTCGACATTTACTGACACAGAACACTTGAGGTTTCTTAGGATGTCAAATTTTCACATAGGAATGCGCGTCCCCTTAATTAGGTCCTGTGGATAATGTAGGAAACATGTAACATACTTTAAATAATAAATCCAACAAAACTGTGCGTCTGTGTCATTTTTTTAAACCTATTAGCTAAGATTAATTCAAGGCAGTTATGGATAGTGTGAAGCATTGTTGAACAGTGCAAAACAAGATAAATTAAGTACTAACCATTTTCAATTTCAGGACCTTCGACTATGGTAAGTATTTTATCTGCACTGAGCCCATTTTCGGGGGCACGCCCATGTTAGTGTAGCATAATGTAGCAAACATGTAATATATTTCAAACAATAAATCCACCAAAACTGTGTCTCTGTGTCTTTTTTTAGCCTAATGACTAACATTAATTTACAGCAATAATGCATTGTGTGAAGCATTGTTGAACGATGCAAAACAAGACAAATTTCGTACTAACCATTTGCAAATGGTAAGTTACTTGAGCCCATTTTCGGGGGCGCACTTGCAGCCAACTCACAGTTAAACAAATTTAAAAATAAGGTGAGTAGTCAAGGCATTTCTGGCCCACTTTTAAGGGCTGGCTCATTTTCGGGAGCAATATCTCCAGTCTAGTATACGGGTGTAGCTGTGCAACATGGTCCTGAGGGCAACACCATCACAGGAGCCATGAGGAAGGAACTTGAGGAAGTTTGAGAGAACAGTTGTCTACATGAAATTAACATCTGTCTGAGTTTCCAGGAGGATTTTGGATCATGTATGTTTGGGTGGTAAGTCATACATGCATACATGTAAATAGGAAAATGAACATGATAACATTTGTGCTCTCATTTAAGTTTCCAGGAAGCCTCCACACAGCCAGTGACACCAGTCACAAGAGTAGAGCCTCTTCCAATGCAACCTAACAAAAAAACAGGTAATGACACAAATAAATTCTGCCATTTAGCTGCTGACTTTTTTTTCTTCCATGGATCCTTTTTAAGTAATTAAGTTCTTTCATCATCTTCATCATCATCACATCCTTTTCCCATCTGGGAAATAAGGCTTTATGAATTGCCTGTGGATGAATTATTGGAAAAAAAAATCACCTGAAGGTGCCATTTTTTTTTCAGCAGCACAAAAGATGATGCAAAACACTCAAGATCAATTGTCTGTGAAGGAACCAAATTATATACCCTTATTTATGGCATTTACAAAATATTTTTGACACAATATATTCAAGGTAAATTGTCTGAAATGAGATCAAATTTTACACCATCTTTCACCATCGACTGTGGGCAGAGGAGGTCAAAATTTTGGTTTATTCATTAATCAGTTATCACTACTAAATTATTGACTGTTATTTTTATCAGGTACAACTGATGTCACCACTAGCTATTGACAAGACAGTTATCTGTTGAGGAGCTCAAATTGATCATATGTCGCTTATCAGCGTAAAACAACAGTGCATTTATCCTTATTTTAAGACAACAGGGCCCTCATTGATGACAGTGATGTGTAGAGGCTACCCTGTATGATGCCAAGTGATGTGAATAATATGTCTCTGTATGTCTTTTCCAATGTCATAAAGAAAATACAAAAGGCCAATTATAATACCTTTGGATGCTTTTAAGCCAATTGTCTGTCAAGGAGCTCAAATTATAGACAGTGTTTTGCAGTATAACTGAAAAAAATAATGGATTACATGGATTATTCCTTTTGGAAGGATGCTATATGCCCAATTGTCTGTTGATGGGAAAAATAATGGGCAACATTTTTCAGCAGTGTGCAAAAAACATTGCACCAGGATAATTGTCTGTCGCTTCAAAATTGTTTTAAAAAGCTTTATTCCACATTATGCCTCAACAGTGTGTAGTTTTAACTTTTGCTAGGAGCAGGATAATCTGAGGAACAACAACCTTGAGGTTGAGCAGCCAACAACACAGATGACCTCCAGACACCATAGTACCAATGGTCTCAGTGGAGAAACTTATCCATGCTTTAAACTGGTTCTGCCGCAAACTTGGAAAGAACCTGGTAGCAAAGAAGGATGACACACCAACACTAAACAGTTATGTGCATTTCAAAGGAACCCGACAGGAAGTAACAGGTCACATCTCAAAAGCAACATTAGTGAGGACTGATAGTGAAATGAAAGATGGACTAAATGGAACTGCTTGTCATGTTTGATGGTGAGGGGCTTTTTTGAATGCTTAATGCAGTCACTCTTTTACTCTGCTGGAATAGAGAAGTCTCTCAAGGTGATTTGGATGCAGTTATAGAATTTACTCTCCTGTAGTAAAGTCATAACCCCTATCAAATGACTCTTCATTGTCCAGCCACTTTCTTTGTCAATAATGATATGCTGCCTCTTCAGTTGGCAGAGTTTGTCTGTCATCTTGACATGTTTGTCAACATGCAGAGGAAATAATATTCTAGTCAGGGAAGCATTGTGTTCTTTGACAAACCACTGCATACTGCAGGGTCCTATTTAAACTGTGCCCTTGAACCCAAAGACTTTTAATGCAGAGATGACATTACTCTTGATGCAATGTTTTGTCATGTTACATGTAAGTCATGGGGTGATCGATGTTGGCACAATTCTACTCACTGATGAACAATTAGTTTATGTTTTGGAAGCTGTGCAAGGGATCATCAGTGTCGCTGAGCAGGGGCCGCTACATTAGTCCAATATGGTAATCATGCCTTGTATTTCTCAAGAATCACACTTTCTTTCAAGGTTTGATTTTTCTGCCTGTAACATCTAGTACACCTGGTAAAATCTGATACACGGAATAGGCCAGAATACTGTACTTCAGTGGCTTATCAGGAATCACAATTTATTTCAAGGTTTGATTTTTCTGCTTGTAACATCTGGTACACCTGATAACATCTGATACATGGATACCAGGTCAGAATACTGTACTTCAGTGGCTTATCAGGAATCACACTTTATTTCAAGGTTTGATTTTTCTGCCTGTATGTCCCTGTTCACAGTCCATTAGACTACAGATAGTGATGGCCTCTAGCCATGATTTGAATTGGTTATACATTCAAATGAACTGACATCAATTTCCAATCCTCTGACAAAGACTTTAAACTTAAGTCTTTTACAGGCTCAGTTAAGCAGTCCTTTTCAGGACTCTTCCACCCAGACAGTCACACTAGAGGAGTGTGATTCTTTACAACCTACAATTTTTCTTCTTTCTGGAATACATATACCACAACAATTAACTAGACTCCTCACTTATTGTTGGATGGACTACATTGCTAATTTAGTGATCGAGTTGACACGGAAAAATGTTCAGCTCTGGACAAATAAGACCTCCACTGCAACATTAATTAATTGGAGCCAAAAGTCTTTCTGTGACTTCCTGTGCTATCAGTCTGTCCTCTGTCAATGCTTTTGATGATGTAGTAAATTGTGGTAACATCTGATATATGGATACCAGGCCAGAATACTGCACTGCAGTAGCTAATTATGCTTGTGCAAATGCAAATAATAAGGTAATAAATGTACTCAGTATCTGATGATCTGCTTGCGAATATTACCAGTAACACTATATGGAATAATGTAAAGGTGCACCTTTGAGCAACAGAATGCAACAAGTTATTGCATGTGTATCTATCACTGTCCTTTTACAGCCTTTGTTTTTATCAGCTTGCATCTGAATGCAACCAACACACAAGGGAGTCCAGTAAGCAGCTGTTGAGCTCTAAGTCTTTCTCTTTCACAATGTAGAGCTTGGTTGTCCTCAGGTATCATTACCAGTCCAGTACTATTTGTGCATGTTGTATGGCTATCTAAGGCCAGAATTCTGCACCCTGAAGATGTGATGTGGCACATTGGCAGCAAAATTAAAATTACTTAATGATCTTGTCAAAAGAGATGGCAAAATCGGCCAGCAAGACCAAAACAATCATGAAGACACACAGTGACAAAAGAGTTGGAGTGCACCAGGGCAAAAAAGGGTGAGACTGAACTGATTGCAAACAACAGAGTACAGTGAAGAGCTACATGTATGGTACAAGACCTGTGCCTCACAAGGGGCAAACACAATTGAGACTAAGACTCAATCTAACATTAAATCTGCTTGCCTCAAACCTTTGTGTCAACACTGCATTTAGCTCTGTACTCATCCACATTAAAGGAGTTGTTATAAGCTGAGTAAAGATCTGTGCTTGAATAAAAACTGCGCGGAAAAACTCTGCAGTTATTCTCATTTCTACAACAGACTGAAAAAGCTCATTTGGCCTAGCTCTAATCATCACAAAACAACTATGTGAATTTAATGCTGAAACTTAAGTGGTTATTTGATCTTTCTGACAGACTGTAGAACTTGATGTTATTGACTGTGTTTTCATTCACTTGTAAATTTCTATTTGCTTTGCTGATGCTTTCAACGAGTGCTTCATCATCAAATCTACAAAAAATTTAGTGGATACCAAGCTTTAATACTGCAACCAAGTAGCTTGTGTTCTGTGAATTGAAGTGCAAATATTTCTCCATGCCCACATGAGCTCCACTCTAATTTTGATTAAATGTCTTTGCTCAAAGACTACCAACAACAATCACAATGCAGCTGCCCCCACTGAACCACAGAGTACAGTGTGCATAGGTATGGCTTATTTGTTACTTTCCCTACTTGCAATAATTCAGTTCAGTCCTTTAAAGCCAACTTGGACCATGATTTTCCAGATTACATTGCTCTGACTGGCTCTGGCCCTGACCATCACATCACATCACATCACCCTTGACTAGAATGTACACTACAATGTAAACAGCTCTGGTATGTTTCTACAAAAGTGGGGCCACTGGAGGACAACAGTAATCTCATTCAAGATGGCAAAGAGCTTGCTAGAGATATCAGACATTGGATAGAGATTAATCAAGTGTGCATCAGCAAAATTACAGAAAGATGGTGGAACTTACTGTAAATATGGACCTCATGGTGGACAGGAAGATTATTTCAGACTGCTGTGGAGACCTAATCTAATTTCATTACATTAGTTATTAAAGAGCAAGCTGCACATCTTAACAGGAAACCTGTAAATTAATAATGGTGCTTGAGTGTCTGAGGGACCTGGAAGATGTTTATTTTGTGTCTCACATCCAATAAATAGCAGAACTTACAGCTTACTCACAACATCCTGCACATTTCCTGGGAGGAAAGATCACCGAGAAAGGAACTTTGGAAGAAAATAAGGCAAGATAGACATTGGACCTGCTTAATTCAATGGGAGAAGACTGTCCACCACTGAAACATCACCATCAAAAACTGGTTTCAGTCACTTAATGTCTGCATGGCTGCTTGTTTCTCAATGCTGTCTAGCTTCATGGCTAAGCCAGAAGCTATTTGTGTCAGAGACACAAAAGACCTGTCCTTTAAGGGCACTACCCCCTGCTGTCATAGCAAAGTGCTCATATGCCACAGCTTGAACCTGTGGTCACTGGGATCCTTGCCTAAATATACCCCAGGCCTGCAAAATCTTCTAGTTTTCTTCCTGGTGATTCATCAAATTAAAGATGAGTGGAGGGGTGGGACCTTTTGTTGTCTCCAGAACCTCCAACAGCAGCTCTATTGACCTGCATTTCTTCAAGTGGCTAAAGAATTAGAGCACCTGGAAGTTGACATGGTTCCTCCTAGTTCACTCATGCATTATCCTTGTCATCACTGATTGCAGCATTTAAATACTACTTGATCATCTCTTCTTGCGATGAAGACTCCACCAATTACAATGTTGCACTGCAGCCACAGACAGGATTTAGCTTTCAGTTCCATATCTTAATCATCTCTCAATGAGATTTTAAAGAGCATTGATGATATATTTTGCCTGGGCAGCCTTTTCTCTCTTCATTGGTTACCCCCTGCAAGCTGACTTTGCTTGCAGTCATTAGAAGGATGTATTCATCATAACTTACAACAATTCCTGGTTTGCCATTTAAAGCAAATCAAACAATATATTTGGAGTGTAATCACATACAATCTACACCTGGATACAATTTGGACTTCACCTTTACATGACACATCAGGTAATCTTCAGTGCAATCATCTTGTGAAACCTTTCTCTACTTGATGACACATCCCCCTATTGGAAAATCAATGGGAAAAAAAATATGGAAGATAATCTGCCCCAAACTAGATTGCATTGTGTGATTCTGCTCTTATTTGCTGTATGCTGTAAATACCTGTCATGACTGATCTGCATGCAAGAGAATTTCAACCCCTTGGCTCCTGTGGACTGATCAAAGCTTGGATCACCCCTTTTGAGGCCTTACCTACTCTTACAATATTTCAATACTGGTTTAAACAATGTTTGCTAAAAATACTGAGCTATTCTCTTCTCAGCAGTATCTCAGGTTTAACACTATTCAATTTCTTGCTAGACAGAACACTCACATGCCCCTGACATATCAAGAATTGATGATTATAAATTTTCTGTTATTTTTGAGAATTCACTCTTCACAACCTCACATAGAATTGGTCTATAGTTTTGTTCCCTTTCTGGATACTCAAACATCTTCCTCCAAATTGATGCTTTTTGAAGTGCACATCTGTCCTCAAGTTTCATTAGTTTTCAAATTGCAGACCAATTGTCTCTGACCAGCTTTATTTGCTTGCCTCCTTGAGCTAATCATGCTGCTGAAAACTTCAATAAACATGGCATACTTAAGCCAGCAAACTGGGACACGATGGTTTTCTTGACCTGAGGGTCAGGTTGTGGTTTGTTGTCTCACATCATCATCTTTGTCCTTTCTCTATTCTAAGTGATTTAGGCTGTTGTTGCTTGTCTATACTCTACACAACTCTTTTTTGGTAGGATTTTCTGACTCCTATCAGTCAAACCCCATCTGCCACACTGATCTATTTTTATTTATTCTCAACAGTTTTCCGCATTTCATAAATAATCATTCTTCTCCCGTTTTGGAACATTTTAACTTCAAAACAAACTGTCATATTTTTTTGGGAAAGCAAGTAACAAAATGTATTCAAGCTAACAAAGGGATTCAAACCCATAATCTTTCCATAGGTTATTGGTTTCAAGTGCTGAGCTGTCAAATCCACTGGAAGTGTTTGAGGCCACTTACAGTGTTTAAAAAATTGTCTTACCTATATATGGATACTGTGAAAATTGTTTGCTGTTCAGAATTTTCTCCAGAGTTTGAACTGAATTATGTTATTATGTAGTGACAGGTCAGCCAGCAAAGTGTTTAACAAAAGTGAAAATTTAGGCTTGAATGGGATTCAAACCCACGATAAAAGACTGCAGTCTTGTACACCTCACCGTGCAAATTACAATGTGTTAGTCACTTCAGGATCAAGTCAATTATTGGATAAACTTGATTTTTAAAAGGAACAGAGTTGTTCAAATAATCTTTTTAAACTTATTTTCATCAAAATGTGATGCCTGTTTACTTCTGACACCAAAAGAATCATGTGAAAGGAAATTTCAAGCAAATTCCGTTAACAAAAGAAGGTAAGTAGTTAAAAAGGAAAAATGTTAAGGGTTCAATGGGATTCAAACCCATGAAAAGGGACTGCAGTTCAACTGCTCAATCAGAGCTTCAAAGCTACTGGGAGCATGTAAGATACAAATATCTTAGCCTATGAAAAGAAGACTACATGATAAATCACTATGAAATAAATCATGTAAACTGAGGGTGAAATTCACTGCTTTGAATTTCAGTCACTGTTCACATGTATGATTTATTTCATATAACTGTACTATCATGAAAAGTAATTTGTGTGCTATAGAGTTCCAGTCCTCAGCAACTGTCAACCACAAGCAGGATTTGTCAGTCCTTACAGAGTCAGGTCAGACCATCAGGACCAACCAGGACAGTGGATCTGTCAGCCCATGGAGAGCAGTCAAGTCAGACCATCAGGACCAGCCAGGACAGTGGATCTGTCAGTCCATGCAGAGCAGTCAAGTCAGACCATCAGGACCAACCAGGACAGTGGATCTGTCGGCCCATGCAGAGCAGTCAAGTCAGACCATCATCAGGACCAACCAGCCAGGACAGTGGATTGGACAGTGGATCTGTCAGCCCAAAGAGAGCAGTCAAGTCGGACCATCAGGACCAACCAGGACAGTGGATCAGTCAGCCCATACAGAGCGTTCAAGCCAGACCATCAGGACCAACCAGGACAGTGAATCTGTCAGCCCAAAGAGAGCAGTCAAGTCAGACCATCAGGACCAACCAGGACAGTGGATCTGTCAACCCATAAAGAGCAGTCAAGTCAGACCATCAGGACCAACCAGGACAGTGCAGCTGTCTTCATAGAGTAGTCAGGACCAACTAGGACCATGTAACAGGCCAGCCAGGACAATGGATCTGACTAAACAAAGCAGTCAGGACCAACTAGGACCACGGACCTCAATGTTAGCCTATACACTGCAGTCAAGTTGGACCGTCTGCTAATAGGCCAGCCAGGACAGTGGATCTAGCTGCATTACCATGCAGTCAAGTTTGAAAGCCTATCTAACTGCAAGCCTATACCATGCAGTCAAGTTTGAAAGCCAGCCAAGCCAGGTACAGCGTATATACAAGAATTCTACATCCCAGTCATAACAGCTAGCTAGTAATCACCTTATATTACACAAGTTTAAGACAGTGCCACTAACCACAAGGCATATTAAAGCCATTCTAATGCATGTGTGATATCACTGCTCTTAGAAGTAAATTATGTTCCTGACCAATTATTCACCTACTACTGGGCCAAATTAATAAAAATGTTGGCCTCAACATAAAATAGGAGCGTTAAGTAATCATAAAAGTTAGTGCCAAAAACCACTCTGCTCTAACTGCTTTGAAAGCTTTTATTGAAATATTTTGATTTAGTCTAAAAGTCAAGAAGAGACTGTACAATGTCATCTGTAGAACTAGTATTTTATATTTTTCAGACTTAACAAACGAATACCAGTCTTTATTGATAATCAGACACGAGGTATTCAGACCTAATGAAAATTACATTTCTGATACCTTGTCAGTAACATTCGTTTTCTTGCACATTTTAGCTCCATGTCAAAATTTGTCTGAGATGACTGCTTATACAAGAATTTCCAGATGTGTACCTGTTATGCAGCTCATCATGATGCCATAGTCACAAGAGGCAATAGAACAGCAGCCCAGTTGGATCAACCTGAGAGGAATTGAAGAAAAATAAAAAATTAACATAAGCAAGCTACCCTGGTCTTGAAAGGTAAAAAAATACAGTATATTAATCATGGTTATCATTAATCACTAATTATCCAACCTTTCCTGGTCTACACTATGACAAAACAATGTCAGAGTTCACAAAGAGACATGAAATGTTTATAAGACAGGCTATTATTTATTATTAACAGAAAATTTTTGGAGAGCAAGACCTTGATCTCCAGTTAGATGTACTGTCAACTTTTTATATAAAATCCTCAAAATTTTGTTAAACTTGCAAACCACTATAGTTTTCCTTAAATGTCACTGCTCAGTCAAGCTACATGAATGTCATCGATGTTGCTAATTGCATTGAATGTTCTTTCCATTTCTAAAGGTTGTATTCTTTTACATGTAGTTGAAGCCCTTTAGTTAAAATATTTTTTCTTCACAAAATAGGTCCTTATGATTATTATACTTGCAGGATCCCTTCAAAACTAATTTTCAGCAATCATTAATTGAAACACAAGCACAAGCATGAACGGATCATGTGCACCAAAGCAACCTGTGGTTAAGTGTCCAATGAAACTCTGGATATATACCCTTGATTTACATCTCGATCAATACTTAATCGACACTGAATCGACACTGAATCAACAGCCAGATGATAGTTGGCCGAGTGTTGACCAACATATGTGCATCGATTGAAAATTAGTCTACTCTCGACCGACTGTCAACCAAAATGTCGATCGAGTGTCAACCGAGGTGTTGATTGAGTGTCCATCGAGTGTATCAATTGAGGGTATCGATCGACACTCAATCACAGATGCCACGATAAACTAGAGAGGTCAGCAAGGGAGTCCAAGTGTAACGACATTCTCTCTCTTCTTAGGCCATGGTCAAACAACAAAATTTGCAGGAACTGAACCTATTATGCAAATCATGGTGTTGGTGACACAGTGCAGGACGACACATGAAGAGTAAGTACCTGTTTGTTGTTTTGATACTTCCCTTATGTTGTTAACAATTATATACTCTTTGACTCGTAAACATTGTTTACTTAGACCTTCTAAATTTTATGTACATGTACACATAATTGAATGCTAAAATCTCCATAATCAACAGTTTCTAACATTTCTCAAGCAAGGGAAGAAATTTATTCCTGTGCAGAAACATTGTATGTTTTACAGGCAGTCCTAGTTACATGATTTTATGCCCATTTGCAAGAAATGAGTCTGAGAACAATTAATTCACTAACAAAAGTCACGTGTCAAGGTATGGTGATTTTCGTTTTGTTATTTTCAGTCAATGATCACAGATGATTGCTGGACAGGAGAAAGGAAAATCACTGGATCACACAAAGGACAAGCAACTTGATGATGACTCACTGAAGATGTCAGCAGACGATCAAGACAATGCAAAAGTGTTCTGGAGGACTTATAATTCTTAATTTATTTTCATTATTAATTATGTTTGTCATGCTATTTCTTTTCAGTAGACAGCAATTAGCCACATGTTGTGCATCAAATGAAAATTCTAAAAAATTAATATTCTTGTTTTCTACAAATAATAGCAACAAAGCTATTTATTTAAAGTCAAATAAATAGCTTAAAATGCTAATATTTAACAGTAACAGTCAAGCATTATTAAGAAATAATAGCCTGATGCTATCATCAATGAAATGATAGCTTGAATGCAATTATTTCAAAATAATAGCTTGATGAATTTTTTCTATTCAAAAATTTTAGCTTCCTGCAAGCTATAATTTTTGAATAGACTCTTGAAAGTTATTCTTTTTGATATATAAGGATAGCTCAGGAGAGTTCTTATAAATTAGAAATTTCATTTGATGTTAAAGACCTACTTCTGTATGTGATTAGATTTGTCTTCTGAAACGAAACTAATACAGACATGACAATTAAGCTTGTTGGCAAAACTGGACAAAATGAACTCATTATGTCAATAACTTGATTTCTGTCAGAGTCTGCGTAGTGAATATCAAGATCATTAAATTGAAGGTAGACTCGAATTTTAAATCACAAGATTAATCAATTGATATTAATTATTATCATTAGAAGTTCGAAAGGAAACATCTGGACATTATGAACTCTTCTTGATTAACTTTAAAAGCTAAGCTGATAATACAGTGTAACATAACCCTGAACAACAACTAATGCTCTTAGTAACTCATGGAGAGTTCTACATGTTCCAGTATGCATTGAAAAAAAGAAAAAAAGAATAAAAAACCTTTTTGCATGATTTAAATCTGCTTTAAAATTCAAGTCTACCTGATACTTGGCAGTTTTCATGAGTTTTAAAATGCTAGTAAGAACAAAATTGAACATTCTTTTGCTGAAGAGAAAATTTCTTTTTAACTATGCAAAGTAAAGTACAAGTTCTGGTCAGCTGTTAGGCCCTAGGTTTTTGCAGTATTGATTCAAGTTACTTTCGTCATTTATGAGAAGTCAAATATTTACAGTAAAGAAATTAAATTGGCCATGAATTTTTATGACTAGCCTGCTGGACAGACATGAAAGTTAGTCAGTGTGAACTCAAAATTTGGGGACCTGGGATGGATTGGGACTGTTGGGGGTTTAGGGTTCCAAGGGCAAGGAGTTTTGGTTATTGGGATTAGGGTTAAGGTTTGGGCCAGGAATTTGGGCTTGGGACTTGGTGAAGGGAAAGGGTTGGAGTTGGGGATTGGGTGTAACAGGCTAGAGTTAGGGATTTGGGTCTGGACTAGGGTATGGATGAGGGAGTAGGGTTTGGGTCAGGGAAAAGAACCAGGTATTTGAGTTAAAAGGTTAGGGTAACTGGGTTTCTGAGTTTTCACAATCTCACTCAAGTGTTTGCAGCCAGCTAAGTTACATGAACCTTTGATGTGCTAGTCATGATATTAATGTCCTTTTACATTGTTATTTATAACATGTATCCTTGAAAGATAATTATTCTTTACTTGATGCTGACCCGTTCTGTACAGTACTTGGGATTGTTTTGTTATTGCTTAGGTTTAGTTTTATTCATCAACGATTAATTGTATACATGCAAGAGTTTTCATAGCCTCAACCCAGAGGTTTAGGGTGAGGTGCAGTGGTTTGGAGAATATGCTTCCAGTTTTTCTCTGATTGACTTTTTACTGGTTTGTGCATCCGGAATTTCACCACTATTAATATGTATTTGTGTATATGTATAAAATTTATAATAAATTGGACCGTGTTTGACTAAGGTACACTTAGAGCTATTTTGACCTGTAAACTCCAGAAGTTTAGGTAAAATGCAGTGGCTGGGAGAATATGTTTCCAGTTTTCTCCAGTTCAGGAGTTTTTTCTGTTTTTTTGCATCCAACATTTCACCACTATAGTGTTGCTGTGTATTCCAATAAATTATTCCATAATTTTCAATTTGCCTCACAAGAATATGTTTAACAAATCATCCTCAGTTACTACTTTTTTAAAATCAACAAGAATGAATTTATTACCTTTAAATTATTAATAATAAAAATAATAATTATTTTATGGCAATACATGTAACTGTTGTTTTACTTCTGCTCAAAATTTCTTCAAGGGGGAAAGCAGCTCCACTTTGCCCATATCACCTGTAGGGAGCTAGCTAACACTAACTGCCGCCTGTCCAATGATCTGTATGACCCGGAGGGGACAGGTCGAGGATGCTCGTCAGAAAATTTGGACTGAACCCTTAAAGGAGACCAACCTGGGAATGGCTTGAGTTTTATTTTGACCCCTAAAAGGTAGTACGCTTATCAGTTAAGTAAGGCACGACGGAGCTTTGGTGATGAAGTTTTAGACTTGAAATTACAGTGTTACCACAGGCAACTTTCCTCATTTCCAATGGTAAAAATATTGTCGCTTGCAATTTCGTGTGCTTTGCTGCCAATGATGTCAATGGCTGACAGGTTGCTATTAGAAATGAAGCCAGTTGCCCGTAACAACAACACAAGTTGAACGTTGAAACTTGGTCGCCAAACTTTTGATGTGCCTTACTCAACTGATAACCGTAGTACCACTTTAAATGGAATAAGCTTTACTTCCAGCCCCTGCTCAGCAAAGGAGCCCGCCCTGGGGGGGGGGGGGGGGGGGGGGCGAGGGGGTACTTCTGGGAAGAATTGGGTGAGGGTGTGCAGCCCGCTTCCCAAAACCCTTACCCTATCTATGACCAAAATCTGTGTTTTACCTACCCTATTTATGGGCCTGAGCAAAGTTGGATATCGTAGTTATGACTGTTGTGGCTGACACAGTTGCCTCAAACATAATCTACGAAGGCTTTTGTCGATGGTGTTATCGATAATGATGAAAAGGTAGCTTCTTCTAAAAGAACATACCTAATTCAAGACTAGGGTGCAAAAACCACACCCTATTAATGATGACAAGTGGCCAAAATCGATACCCTGTTTATGATCAATACGCCTGAAAAACGATACCATTTGGAGCAGCCCCCCCCCCCCCCTCCCCCGCAACCCCGGGTTTATACCCCTTCCACTAAAGGAAGAGTACGACCTTTTCATATGGGAGTCCCCCCGCCCCCCTCGGCTGGATGACTTTAATCCCACTCTGTATTTATTTTCTCCAGGAGTGGAATGGTGCGGACCGTGAAAGAAATAATCAAAGTTATACCTGAGCCATTGAAATCACACGACACGAGTGGAAATCGATCAGAAGGGCGAGCATTACAATCGCAGAAAATACTTTACCCTAGCAAAAACCGTGGTGAAAAAGAATAACTACAGCTTGAGATCACTTTACGAGTTTATACCACCTTCGTTGAAATCAAACTCGTCATGCTTACCTTCGATCATAAGCTGCAATAGTCATACCAGTGTTTGAAGGTGTTCACAAAACTATCAAGCAAAGGAAGGCAAAAGTGCGTTTAGTTTGACCGCGTGAAAGTTGGGGCGAGGGAGGACAAAATGTCTTGGGCGGTGGGTCGCTCAGCCACACAGCATAAGGTCCTGTAAGTTGGATAACCTCACCATGCCAATGCATCAATCTCAGCCAAACATTATTTTAAGTCCAAAATAAAATATTCTGCAATTTCGGCACAAGTGGCTCTGAACATAGGCTCAATCTCCAGCCGTGGGTGTTTCGGTGCGCCCGTGTCCCCCACGGGTGGAGACCGATCACCGGTGGAATAGGTGGAAAGTGTCGCCATATCAACGTTCTAGAATCTCAGCCAGTCAGTATTTTGCGTCCAAAATTTGGACGCACTGATTCAGAATTCGCTACGATGCGGGCAGGGTCTTCTTCTCCTCTTCTGTCCTTTCTTACCATACGAAGAGCTAGCCCCAAGTGTAATAAATATTTTAACTCTTAAAAGAGTTATGGCCGAAATATAAGAGTTTATTATGAACATTAGGAGATGACATTGAAATCGGTCTGATGTATGTGTAATTCACCGAATAAAGACTCTTGAACATCTAATGGTACCATTTCTTCTCATCCTGGAAATATAAAATGAGGCATCGTGGAACATCCAGTTGTCGCCATGTCGCGAGATAAGTGGAATATATCATTTTTTTCTCTGTGCATCGTTATTTTCACATTATTATGCTAATTAGGACGGCGGTCTTTGTTGACAAAAACACAGCTTAAACTTCTTCTTCTAACATTTTACAGTTTTAACTGCCCCAAAATTTTATTGCATGTTTTTACAGGTGAGACATTGCTCTTTAAGTGGAGGGTAGTTTTGGGATCTCAAGTGATGTACTTTTGGTGATATTTTCCTTTAAACTTCGCCTTTTTTATGGTGCTTCATGAGTAGTCCGAAAGGGAAGAAATTTAAAACTCTGTAGAAAAATCAAGTGATGATCAAATTGCCAAAACAGCCTCTCAATGTAACAAGAAACATTTGCTTGTCTCGAATAAAGGGTTTTTACCCGGAGTTAGATCGTTTTCTTTGTATGGCAAATTGTTAAAAATGTGCCCTAAAATGGCCGCTAAAAGCCCTCTCAGAGGGGCAAAACCAAGATAGTGGCCCCAGCGCTAAAATACGAATCGAATTGAACTGAAAGTTATATTTTTGTGAATCACTTATCTAGACCATTCATCTGAGAAAGTTTGAGGAATTTGATTTTTTCTGGTCCAAATGGCCATAGTTGAAAATTACAGAGGGCACCTCTTAAAGTGAAGTAAGGCTATATTTCGGCCCAGAAGCTCGAAAGTGAGCGTTCAAATATTTTTGCTCGGTCCATTTCACTGCAAACAAAGACCATCAGGAGTTAGTTTAGAGTCCACGGGACTAAAAAATATCCCCCAAGTTTTAAGAAATCGAGCCGAAGTTGGTTAAAATTACGAGGCGCGTAAGGCGGTCTCCGCTGCTCAATTAGTCTTAAAGTAAAGTGGGTCCATATTTGGGCCCAGAAGCTCGAAAGTGAGCGTTCAAATATTTTTGCTCTGTCCATTTCACTGCAAACCAAGGCCATCAGGAGTTAATTTAGAGTCCCTGGGACTGGAAAATATCTTCCAAGTTTTGGGTAATCGAGCCGAAGTTGGTCAAAATCATGAGGCGCGTGAGGCGGTCTCGGCTACTCTATCAGTCTTGAAGTGAAGTGGGGCTATATTTCGTCCCAGAAGCTCGAAAGTGAGCGTTCAAAAATTTTTGCTCTGTCCATTTCACTGCAAACCAAGGCCATCAGGAGTTAGTATAGAGTCCCCGGGACTGGAAAATATTTCTCAAGTTCCAAGAAATCGAGCCCAAGTTGGTCAAAATCACGAGGCGCGTAAGGCGGCCTCGCCTACCCCTATTAGTCTTAAAGTGAAGTGGGGGTATGTTTTGGCCCAGAAGCTCGAAATTGAGCGTTCAAAAATTTTTGCTCTGTTCATTTCTCTACAAACGAAGGCAATCAGGAGTTAGTTTAGAGTCCCCGCGACTGGAAAATATTTCCCAAGTTCCAAGTAATCGAGGCGAAGTTGGTCAAAATCACGATGCGCGTAAGGCGGTCTCGGCTACTCTATCAGTCTTAAAATGAAGTGAGGCTATATTTTGGCCAAGAAGCTCGAAAGTGGGCATTTAAATATTTTTGCTCTGTCCATTTCACTCCAAACCAAGGCCATCAGGAGTTAGTTTAGAGTCCGTCGGACTGGAAAATATCCCCCAAGTTTTGGGTAATCGAGCCGAAGTTTGTCAAAATCACAAGGCGCGTAAGGCGGTCTCCGCTACTCTACCAGTCTTAAAGTAAAGTAGGGCTATATTTCAGCAAAGAAGCTCGAACGTGAGCGTTCAAAAATTTTTGCTCTATCCATTTCACTGCAAACCAAGGCTATAAGGAGTTATTTTAGAGTCCTCGGGACTGGAAAATATCCCCCCAAGTTCCGGGAAATCGAGGCGAAGATGGTCAAAATCACGAGGCGCGTAAGGCGGTCTCGGCTACTCTATCATTCTTAAAAAGAAGTGGGGCTATATTTTGGCCAAGAAGCTTGAAAATGAGCGTTCAAAAATTTTTGCTCTGTCCATTTTACTGCAAACCAAGGCCATCAGGAGTTAGTGTAGAGTTCCCCAGACTGGAAAGTATCCCCGAAGTTGCGGCAAATTGAGCCGAAGTTGGTTAAATTCACAATGCGCGTAAGGCGGTCTTGGCTACTCTATCAGTCTTAAAGTGAAGTGGGCCTATAATTCGGCCCAGAAGCTCGAAAGGAAGCGTTCAAAAATTTTTGCTCTGTGCATTTCACCGCAAGCTAAGGCCATCAGAAGTTAGTTTAGAGTCCCCGGGACTGGAAAATATCCCCTAAGGTCCCGGAAATATAGCCGGAGTTGGTTAAAATCACGAGTCGCGGAAGGTGGTCTCGACTACTCTATCAGTCTTAAAGTGAAGTGGGGCCATATTTCGACCCAGAAGCTCTAAAGTGAGCGTTCAAATATTTTTGCTCTGTCCATTTCACTCAGTGCATACCATAGCCATCAGGAGTTAGCTTAGAGTCCCCGGGACGGGAAAATATGCCCCAAGTTCCCGGAAATCGAGCCGAAGTTGGTCAAAGTCACGAGGCGCGGAATGCGGTCTCGGCTACTCTATCAGTCTTAAAGTGAAGTGGGGCTATATTTCGGCCCAGAAGCTCGAAAGTGAGCGTTCAAAAATTTTGCTCTGTCCATTCCACTGGAAACCAACGCCATCAGGAGTTAGTTTTTGAGACCCAGGGACTGGAAAATATCCCCCAAGTTCCGGGAAATCAAGCCGAAGATGGTCAAAATCACGAGGCGCGTAAGGTGGTCTCGGCTACTCTATCCTTCTTAAAAAGAAGTGGGGCTATATTTTGGCCAAGAAGCTCGAAAATGAGCGTTCAAAAATTTTTGCTCTGTCCATTTTACTGCAAACCAAGGCCATCAGGAGTTAGTGTAGAGTTCCCCAGACTGGAAAGTATCCCCGAAGTTGCGGCAAATTGAGCCGAAGTTGGTCAAAATCACGAGGCGCGTAAGGCGGTCTCGGCTACTCTATCATTCTTAAAAAGAAGTGGGGCTATATTTTGGCCAAGAAGCTCGAAAATGAGCGTTCAAGAATTTTTGCTCTGTCCATTTTACTGCAAACCAAGGCCATCAGGAGTTAGTTTAGAGTTCCCTAGACTGGAAAATATCCCCCAAGTTTCGGGAAATCGAGCCGAAGTTGGTCAAAATCACGAGGCGCGTAAGGCGGTCTCCGCTACTCTATCAGTCTTAACGTGAAATGGGGCTCTATTCTGGCCCAGAAGCTCGAAAGTACGCGTTCAAAAAATTTTGGTCTGTCCATTTCACTGCAAACCAAGGCCATCAGGAGTTAATTTAGAGTCCCCGGAACTGGAAAATATCCCCCAGGTTCTCGGAAATCGAGCCGAACTTGGTCAAAATCACAATGCGCGTAAGGCGGTCTTGGCTTCTCTATCAGTCTTAAAGTGAAGTGGGCCTATATTTCGGCCCAGAAGCTCGAAAGTAAGCGTTCAAAAAGTTTTGGTCTGTTTATTTCACCGCATACCAAGGCCATCAGGACTTAGTTTAGAGTCCCCGGGACTGGGAAATATCACCCAAGTTCCGGGAAATCGAGCCGAAGTTGGTTAAAATCACGAGGCGCCGAAGGTGGTCTTGGCTACTCTTAAAGTCGCACACGCTTTTAACTGGTTTCGGATCTTCCATTAACATAGAAATTTATTCCAACCAATGATCGAAACACGGTAACTGAAAATAACAAAATTACAAGCACAGGAATGAACATAAAATAACTAACAACGACCGAACATGAAGAATGCAGAAAAGCGGCAAAGCGAAATAAACGAAGAAACTTACAAGACGAATGTGATGAACCAAAGACGAACCGAAAACCAGCGACGCTCGCAGAACCCAATGACGCTACTAACTGAAATAAATTACACACGAACCGAACTTATAGAGTATGCAAATGAACATAACATATACAAAAGGGCACAAAACAAAAGAAGCTAATTACGCAAAACTTAACACCAAACACGAAACAAGAAGCACGAACAAATGTCACAAATTCTGGCGCCTACAACTCTATCAGTCTTAAAGTGAAGTGGGGCTATATTTCGCCCCAGAAGCTCGAAAGTAAGCGTTCAAATATTTTTGCTCTGTCCATTTCACTGCATACCAAAATCATCAGGAGTTAGTTTAGAGTGCCCGGGACTGGAAAATATCCCCCATGTTCCGCGAAATCGAGCCCAAGTTGGTCAAGATCACGATGCGCGTAAGGCGGTCTAGGCTATTCTTTCAGTTTAGAAATAAAGTGGGGCTATATTTCGGGCTAAAACCTCGAAACCGAGCGTGCGATCGTTTTATCTGTGTCCATTAATCTGCAAACCAAGGCCATCAGGAGTTAGTTTAGAGTCTCCGGGACTGGAAAATATTCCCCAAGTTCCGGCAAATCGACCCAAAGTTGGTCAAGATCACTATGCGCGCAAGGTGGTCTCGGCTACTCTTTCACTCTTAAATTGAAGTGCGGCTATATTTTGGCCTAAAAGTTCGAAACCGAGCGTGCGATCGTTTTACCTGTGTCCATTTCACTGCAAACCAAGGATATCAGGAGTTAGTTTAGAGTCCCCGGAACTTAAAAATATCCCCCAAGTTCCGGGAAATTGACCCGAAATTGGTCAAAATAGCGATGGGCGTAATGCGGTCTCGGCTACTCTATTAGTCTTAAAGTGAAGTAAGGCTATATTTCGGCCCAGAAGCTCTAAAGTGAGCGTTCAAATATTTTTGCTCTGTCCATTTCACTTCAAACCAAGGCCATCAGGAGTTCCTTTAGAGTCCCCGGGACTGGAAAATATCTCTCAAGTTCCGGGAAATCGAGCCGAAGTTGGTCAAAATCACGATGCGCGTAAGGAGGTCTTGGCTACTCTATCAGTCTTAAGGTGAAGTGGGGCTATATTTCGGCCCAGAAGCTCGAAAGTGAGCGTTCGAAAATTTTTGCTGTGTCCATTTCACTGCAAACCAAAGCCATTAGGGGTTAGTTCAGAGTCCCCGGGACTGGAAAATATCTCCCAAGTTTCGAGAAATCGAGCCGAAGTTGGCAAAATCACGATGCCCGAAATGCGGTCTCGCTAATCTTTAAGCCTTAACGTGAAGTGGGGCTATATTTCGTGCCAGAAGCTCAAAAGTGCGCGTTCTAAAATTTTTGCTGTGTCCATTTCACTGCAAACCAAGGCCATCAGGAGTTAGTTTAGAGTCCCTGCGACTGGAAAATATCCCCCAAGTTCCGGGAAATCGAGCCGAAGTTGGTCAAAATCACGAGGCGCGTAAGGCGGTCTAGGCTACTCTATCAGTCTTAAAGTAAAGTGAGACTATATTTCGGCCCAGAAGCTCGAAAGTGAGCGTTCAAATATTTTTGCTCCGTCCATGTCACTGCAAACCAAGGCCATCAGGAGTTAGTTTAGAGTCCCCAAGACTGGAAAATATCCCCCAAGTTCGGGCAAATCGAGCCGAAATTGGTCAAAATCACGAGGCGAATCAATCGGTCTCCGCTACTCTATCAGTCTTAAAGTGAAGTGGGGCTATATTTCGGCCCAGAAGCTCGAGACCGCCTTACGCGCCCCGTTATTTTGACCAACTTCGGGTCGATTTCGCGGAACTTGGGAGATGTTTTCCAGTCCCGGGGACTGTAAACTAATTCCTGGTGGCTTTGGTTTGGAGTGAAATCGACAGAGCAAAAATATTTGAACGCTCCCTTTCGAGCTTCTAGGCCGAAATATACCCCCACTTCACTTTAAGACTGATAGAATAGCCGCGACCGCCTTACGCGCCTCGTGATTTTGACCAACTTCGGGTCGATTTCCCGGAGCTTGGGAGACATTTTACAGTCCCAGGGACTCTAAAGTAACTCCCGATGGCCTTGGTTTGCAGAAAAATGGACAGAGCAAAAATATTTGAACTCTCACTTTCGAGCTTGTTGGCCGAAATATAGCCCCACTTCACCTTAAGACTGATAGAGTAGCCGAAACCGCCTTACGCGCATCGTGATTTTGACCAACTTCGGCTTGATTTCCCGGAACTTGGGTAATATTTTCCAGTCCCGGGGACTCTAAACTTTCTCGTAATGACCTCGGTTTGCATTGAAATGGACTGAGCAAAAATTTTTGAACGCTCACTTTCGGCTCACGGCTACCCTATCAAAGTAAAGTGGGGCTATATCTTGGCCCAGATACTGGATAGTGAGCGTTCAGAAATTTTTGCTCTGTCCTTTTCACTGCAAAACAAGGCCATCAGGAGTTAATTTAGAGTCCCCGGAACTGGAAAATATTCCCCAAGTTTCGGCAAATCTAGCCGAAGTTGGTCAAAATCACCAGGCGCGTAAGGCGGTCTCGGCAACTCTATAAGTCTTAAAAAGAAGTGGGGCTATCTTTCGGCCCAGAAGCTGGAACGTGAGCGTTCAAAAATTTTTGCTCTGTCTATTTAACTGCAAACTAAGCCCATCAGGAGTTAGTTTAGAGTCCCCGGGGCTGGAAAATATCCCGCAAGTTCCGGGAAATCGAGTCGAAGTTGGTCAAAATCACGAAGCGCGTAAGGCGGTTTTGGCTACTCTATCAGTCTTAAAGTGAAGTGGGGCTATATTTCGGCTAAGAAGGTCGAAGGAAAGCGTTCAGAAATTTTTGGTGTCTCCATTTCACTGCAAACCAAGGAATACAGGAGTTAGTTTAGAGTCTACGGGATTGGAAAATATCCCCCAAGCTCCGGGAAATCAAGCCGAACTTGGTCAAAATCACGAGGCGTGTTAGTTGGTCCCGGCTAGCTCGAAAGTGAGCGTTCAAATATTTTTGCTGTGTCCATTTCACTGCAAACCAAGGCCATCAGAAGTTAGTTTAGAGTCCCCGGGACTGGAAAATATCCCCCAAGTTCCGGCAAATCTAGCCGAAGTTGGTCAAAATCACGATGCGCGTAAGGCGGTGTCGGCTACTCTATCAGTCTCAAAGTGAGGTGGGGCTATATTTCGGCATAAGAGCTCGAGACCCAGCGAGCAATCATTTTACCTGTGTCTATTTTTCTGCAAACTAAGGCCATCAGGAGTTAGTTTACAGTCCCGGAAATTGGAAAATATCCCCCAGGTTCCGGGAAATCGAGCCAAAGTTGGTCAAAATCACGATGCGCGGGAGGTGATCTCGGCTGCTCTTTAGTCTCAAAATAAAGTGGGGCTACACTTCGGCCTGAAAGCTCGAAACCGAGCGTGCGATCGTTTTACCTGTGTCCATTTCTCTGCAAACCAAGGCCATCAGCAGTTACAGCCAAAGTTGGTAAAAATCACGATGGGCGTAAGGCGGTCTAGGCTATTCTTTCCGTCTTAAAATGAAGTGGGGGCATATTTCGGCCTAAAAGCTCGAAACCGAGCGTGCAACTGTTTTACCTGTGTCCATTTTTCTGCAAAGCAAGGCGATCAGAAGTTAGTTTAGAGTCCGCAGGACTGGGAAATATCCGCCAAGCTCCGGGAAATCGAGCCAAAGTAGGTAAAAATCACGCTGCCCGTAAGCCGGTCTCGGCTACTCTTTCAGTCTTAAAATGAAGTGGGGCTATATTTCGGCCTAGAAGCTTAAAACCGAGCGTTCAAATATTTTTCCTCTGTCCATTTCTCTGAAAACCAACACCGTCACGAGTTAGTTTAGAGTCCCCGGGACTGGAAAATGTCTCCCAAGTTGTGGGAAATCGAGCCAAAGGTGGTCAAAATTACGCTGCGCGTAAGCCGGTCTCGGCTGCCTTTTTTCAGTGTTAAAATGAAGTGGGGCTATTTTGGGGCTAGAAATTAGCTCCAAAGCGAGCGTGCGATCGTTTTACCTGTGTCCATTTCTCTGCAAACCAAGGCCATCAGAAGTTAGTTTAGAGTCCCCGGGACTAAAAAAACTATTCCTGAAGTTCCGGGAAATCGAGCCAAAGTTGGTCAAAATCACGTTGCGGGTAAATCGGTCTCGGCTACTCTTTCAGTCTTAAAATGAAGTGGGGCTATATTTCGGCCTAGAAGCTCGAAACCGAGCGTTCAAGTATTTTTCCTCTGTCCATTTCACTGAAAAGCAAGGCCATAACGAGTTAGTTTAAACTCCCCGGGACTGGAACATATCCACCAAGTTCCGGGAAATCGAGCCAAAGTTGGTCAAAATGACGATGTGCGTAAGGCGGTTTTGGCTACTCTATCAGTCTTAAAATGAAGATTTTGCCTTCACTACACAAGCGAAGACACTGAAAGGTTGAGGCATGGGCGCGTTGGTCAGCCAGGCCCAAGATGTGTTTTATTTGCGACAATAAGCTTAGAACAAAGTGGATAAGAGATACATTAAGTAAAGTCCTACATGCGCCAAAGCCGGACACGTAAACCCCAAAAACCTTTTGTTAGGAAAAATAGGGACCGTGTACCCCCGACCAAATGCAGTGGCGCCACCTTTGGGGTTTTAACGTTGACCTATAAGCAACTGAATGAAAAAAACAAATCATATGACGCTAATTTCACAATAAAAATAAACCTTATGGGAAAGTGCTAGTGGCCTTGTACTGGCCTTGTACCTAGCCTTATACCTAGCCTTGTACCTAGCCTTGTACTGCTCCTCATTGCTCTTTTTGTTGATGTGAGGAACGGAATCTCGCTTCAGCCTCTTAATCTCTGACATCTGTTGGGAAGTGATGGACTCGTTAGACCGTTTGAGGTCAGAAATCGAAGTATTTATGAGATCTTTGATCTGAACGATAAGATCTTGGTTGTTTTCAGCGATGACTTTCCTGACGCCTGCTTCCTCCATAAATAGCCAAGGAAAAGTGATGAAGAGAAGAAATAAACCTTATGGGAAAGTGCTAGTGGCAAGGCTGACCGTAGAATGTCACAAGTTTCTCAACCGTCTCTTTTTACAAACGTACTACCCATGAGCCTTCGCGTACTACTCTCCCACCCAGTTCTCTGTTCCGTGATGGCAAAATATTAATTTATGTCAATACCGATTATCACAAATTACATTAGGTTATATTTCGGCCTAGAAGCTCGAAACCGAGCATTCAAATATTTTTCCTCTGTCCATTTCAGTGATGACCAAGGCCATCCCGAGTTAGTTTAAAGTCCCCAGGACTGGAAAATATCCCCCAAGTTCCGCGAAATCGAGCCAAAGTTGGTCAAAATCGCGATCCAGCCCTAGCGACTCTCAACTAATTCCAGAAGACTTTGGTTTTCTGTCAAATGGACAGAGGAAAAATATTTGAACGCTTACTTTGGAGCAATCTGACCGAAATATGGCCCCACTTAATTTTAAGACTGAAAAAGTCGCCGAAACCGCCTTGCGCGCAGCGTGATTTTGACCAACTTTGGGTCGATTTGGAGAAACTTGAGCGATATTTCCCAGCCATAGGGACTCTAAACTAATTCTGGAAGACTTTGGTTTTTACTCAAATGGACAGAGGAAAAATAATTGAACGGTTACTTTGGAGAAATCTGGCCGAAATATAGTCCCACTTAATTTTAACACTGAAAAAGTGGACGAAACCGCCTTGCGCGCAACGTGATTTTGACCAACTTTAGGTCGATTTGCAGGAACTTGGGCGATATTTCCCAGCCCTAGGGACTCTAAACTAATTCCGGAAGACTTTGGTTTTCAGTCAAATGGAGAGAGGAAAAATAATTGAACGCTTACTTTGGAGCAATATGAGTTAATATGGTCGAAATATAGCCCCACTAAACTGACTTAGTGAGTATGACTAGAAAGTCGCCGAGATCGGGCTGCGCGCAGGGTGATTTTTACCAACTTTGGGCCGATTTCTAGGAAGTTGGGCAATATTTCCCAATCCGAGGAACTCTAAACTAATTCGAGAAGACTTTGGTTCTCAGTGAAATGGCAAGAAGAAAAATAATTGAACGCTTTCTAATGAGCAGTCTAGCCGAAATATTAATTGTCTCAGTGAGTATGACTTGAACGTCGCCGTGACCGCGCTACGCGCAGGGTGATTTTGACCAACTTTGGGCCAATTTCCAGAGACTTAAGCGATATTTCCCAGTCTTGGGAAGTCTAAACTAATTCGACAAGACTTTGATTTGCAGTGAAATGGCCAGAACAAAAATAATTGAACGCTTAGTTATGAGCAGTCTAGCCGAAATATTAACTCACTTAGTGACTATAACTAGAAAGTCGCCGAGACCGGGCTACGCGCAGCGTGATTTTGACCAACTTTGGGTCGATTTCTAGGAACTTGGGCGATATTTCCCAATCCTAGGAACTCTAAACTAATTCGAGAAGACTTTGGTTTTCAGTGAAATGGCCAGAAGAAGAAAAATTGAACGTTTACTTATGAGCAGTCTAGCCAAAATATTAGCTGACTTAGTGACTATGCCTAGAAAGTCGCCGAGACCCCGCTACGCGTAGGGTGATTATGGCCAACTTTGGGTTGATTTCCAGGAACTTGAGCGATATTTCCGAGTCCTAAAAACTCTAAACTAATTCGCGAAGACTTTGGTTTGCAGTGAAATGGCCAGGAGAAAAATAATTGAAGGCTTACTTATGAGTAGTCTGGCCCAAATATTAACTCACTTAGTGATTGTGAGTAGAAAGTCGCCGAGACCGGGCGCGCAGCGTGATTTTGACCAACTTTGGGCCGATTTCCAGGAATTGGGCCATATTTCCGAGTCCCAGGGACTCTAAACTAATTCGAGAAGACTTTGCTTTTCAGTGAAATGGCCAGAAGAAATATTATTGAACGCTTACTTATGAGCAGTCTGGGCGAAATACTAATAACTCACTTAGTGACTATGGCTAGAAAGTGGCCGAGACCGGGCTACGCGCAGGGTGATTTTGACCATTTTTGGGTCGATTTCCAGGATCTTCTGACATATTTCCGAGTCTCAGGGACTGTAAAGTAATTCGGAAAGACTTTGGTTTTCAGTGAATTTCCCAGAAGAAAAATTATTGAACGCTTACTTATGAGGAGTCTGGCCGAAATATTAACTGACTTAGTGACTCCAAAAAACCAAAGTTTGTGTTGTTAACTTGCTTGCTGCCATTTTTGACGACCGAGGGATCAAGGGTTTTAGAGAAAAAGGTGAATGAAACTCAGGCATCAAAAACTGTGTTCAGCCACCTTAAGGACTCTCAAAGTGCTCCATTTAAAGAGTGTTAAACTACGCACTTAAAGAAGTGTTGAAGCGCGCAATGAATTTAACCGGGGCTATATATTTCGGCCAGCATGCACATAACCAAGCTTAAGATTATTCTTACTCTGCCTATTTCACTGCAAGCCGAGGCCTTCTCGAGTTAGTTATAAGTCCCTGGGACTCGAATTTATCGTCGAAGCTCTCTGAAATTGACCCTAACTAGGTCAAAATCAAGGTGTGCGTAGCCCGGTCTCTGCAACTTTCCAGTCTCTAAGTGAGTTTAACAGAGGCTATATATTTCGGCCAGACTGCACATAAACAAGCTTGCGATTATTTTTCCTCTGCCGATTACACTGAAAGCCAAGGCCTTCTCGAGTTAGTTCAAAGTCCCTGGAACTCGGATTTATTGTCGAGGCTCTTGGAAATCGACCCTAAGTAGGTCAAAATCAAGGTGGGCATAGCCCGGTCTCTACGACTTTCCAGTCTCTAAGCGAGTTGAAGAGGGTTATATTTCGGCCAGTCTGCACATAACCAAGCTTGCAATTATTTTTCCTCTGCCGATTTCACTGAACGCCATGGTCTTCTCGAGTTCGTTTTGAGTCCCTAGGACTCGGAAATATCGTCCAAGCTCTTGGAAATCGGATTTACGGAGTTACGTCTTTCTAGTGTGGATTGTTTTCGCAAATCTTCGTTTCTCCGTTGGGTAAGACTTTTTCCACGGGGTGACACCCTTAAAAATGAAGAATACAAAAGCATAAACTGATACGACGTAGAATAATAATAATAATCATCATCATCATCATCATCAACTTTATTTATTGAGGGTAGCACACAACAGTAATAAGTGAAAAACCAGTGGCCCTCATATAAATACTTTTACAAAATAAAAGAAAAACACAAGTTGAAAATTAAAAATAAAGAAACTGATTCTCAAATATGAAACGATTATATAGGAATAACTGAAATATGAGATACACTAAAATATTGAAAAGCAAAGCATCTTAAAAGACTGAAAGAAACGCCAAGACCGCCTTAGGCGCATCGTGATTTTGAGCAACTTTGGGTCGATTTGCTGGAACTTGGGGGATGTTTTCCAGTTTCGGTGACTCTAAATTAGCTCCTGATGGCCTTAGTTTCCAGTGAAATAGACACAGGTAAAACGAGCGAACGCTGGGTGTCGAGTTTCTAGGCCGAAATATAGCCCCACGTCATTTCAAGACTAAAACAGCAGCCGAGACCGCCTTACGCGCATCGTGATTTTCAGCAACTTTGGCTCGATTTGCCGGAACTTGGGGAATATTTTCCAGTCCCGGGGACTCTAAACTAACTCCTGATGACCTTAGTTTTCAGTAAAATGGACAGAGGTAAAAGGAGCGCACGCTGGGTGTCCAGCTTCTAGGCCGAAATATAGCCCCACTTCAGTTTAAGACTGAAAGAGTAGCCGAGACCGCCTTACGCGCATCGTGATTTTCAGCAACTTTCGCTCGATCTGCCGGAACTTGGATGATATTTTCCAGTCCCGGGGACTCTAAACTAACTCCTGATTGCCTTAGTTTTCGGAGAAATGGACACAGGTAAAAGGAGCCCTCACTCGGTGTCGAGCTTCTAGTCCGAAATATAGCCCCACTTCTTTTTAAGACTACAAGAGTAGCCGAGACGGCCTTACGCGCAACGTGATTTTCCGCAACTTTGGCTTGATTTGCCGGAACTTGGGGGATATTTTCCAGTCCCGGGGACTCTAAACTAACCCCTGATTGCCTTAGCTTTCAGTGACATGGACACAGGTAAAAGGAGCGCTCGCTCAGTGTCGAGCTTCTAGGCCCAAATATAGCCCCCACTTCATTTTAAGACTAAAACAGCAGCCAAGACCGCCTTACGCGCATCGTGATTTTCAGCAACTTTGGCTCGAATTGCCGGAACTTGGGGGATATTTTCCAGTCCCAGGGACTCTAACCTAACTCCTGATGGCCTTAGTTTTCAGTGAAATGGACACAGGAAAAAGGAGTTCACTCTCGGTGTCAAGCTTCTAGGCCGAAATGTAGCCCCACTTCATTTGAAGACTGAAAGAGTAGCGGAGACCGCCTTAGGCGCATCGTGATTTTGAGCAACTTTGGCTCGATTCGCCGGAACTTGGGGGATATTTTCCAGTCCCGAGGACTCTAAACTAACTCCTGATGGCCTTAGTTTTCAGTAAAATGGACAAACACAAAGGAGGGCACGCTCGGTGTCGAGCTTTTAGAGCGAAATATATCCCCACTTCATTTTAAGACTGAAAGAGTAGCCTAGACCGTCTTTCGCGCACCATTATTTTGAGCAACTTTGGCTCGATTTGCCGGAACTTGGGGAATATTTTCTAGTCCCGGGCTCTCTAAGCTAACTCCTGATGGTCTTGGGTTTCAGTGAAAAGGACACAGGTTAAAGGAGCGCACGCTCGGTGTCGAGCTTCTAGGCCGAAAAAAAACCTTACTGCATTTTAAGACTGCAAGAGTAGCCGAGACCGCCTTACGCGCATCGTGATTTTCAGCAACTTTGGCTCGATTTGCCGGAACTTGGGGGAAATTTTCTAGTCCCGGGGACTCGAAACTAACTCCTGACGACCTTAGCTTTCAGTGAAATGGACACAGGCTAAAGGAGCGCACGCTCGGTGTCGAGCTTCTAGGACAAAATATAGCCCCACTTCTTTTTAAGACTGAAAGAGTGGCCGAGACCGCCTTACGTGCATGCTTATTTTGAGCAACTTTGGCTCGATTTGCCGGAAGTTGGGAAATAATTTCTAGTCCCGGGGACTCTAAACTAACTCCTAATGGCCTTAGGTTTCAGTGAAAAGGACACAGGCAAAAGGAGCGCACGCTGGGTGTCGAGCGTCTAGGCCGAAAAATATCCCTACTTCATTTTAAGACTGAAAGAGTAGCCGAGACCGTCCTACGCGCATCGTGATTTTCAGCAATTTTGGCTCGATTTGCCGGAACTTGGGGAATATTTTCCAGTCCCGGGGACTCTAAACTAACTCCTGACGGCCTTAGTTTTCAGTGAAAAGGACACAGGCAAAAGAAGCGCACGCTCGGTGTGGAGCTTCTAGGCCGAAATATAGCCCCACTTTATTTTAACACTGAAAAAGTAGCCGAGACCACCGTACGCGCATCGTGATTTTCAGTAACTTTGGCTCGATTTGCCGGAACTTGGGGAATATTTTCCAGTCCCGGGGACTCTAAACTAACTCCTGACGGCCTTAGTTTTCAGTGAAAAGGACACAGGCAAAAGAAGCGCACGCTCGGTGTGGAGCTTCTAGGCCGAAATATACCCCCACTTTATTTTAACACTGAAAGAGTAGCCGAGACCACCTTACCCGCATCGTGATTTTCAGTAACTTTGGCTCGATTTGCCGGAACTTGGGCGAAATATTCCAGTCCGGGGGACTATAAACTAACTGCTGATGGCCTTAGTTTTAAGTGAAATGGACACAGGCAAACGAAGGGCACGCTTGGTGTCGAGCTTCTAGGCCGAAATATAGCCCCACTTTATTTTAAGACTAAAAGAGTAGCCAAGACCGTTTTACGCGCATCGTGATTTCGAGCAACTTTGGCTCGATTTGCCGGAAAATGGTGAATATTTTCCATTCCCGGGGACTCTAAACTAACTCCTGATGGCCTTGGTTTGCAGTGAAATTGACACAGCAAAACTTTGTTAACGCTCCCTTTCGAGGTTCTGTGCCGAAATATAGCCCCACTTCACTTTAAGACCCATAGAGTAGCCGAAACCACCTTGCGCGCATCTTGATTTTGACCAACTTCAGCTCAATTTCCCGGAACTTGGGGGATATTTTCCAGTCCCGGGTACTTTAAACTAACTCCTGATGACCTTGTTTTGCAGTGAATTGGACAAAGCAAAACCTCTTAAACGCGCACTTTGGAGCTCCTGGGCCGAAATATAGCCCCACTTTACTTTAAGACTGAAAGAGTAGCCGAGATCCCCTTACGCGCATTGTGATTTTGACCAACTTCGGCTCTATTTCCCGGAACTTTGGCGATATTTTCCAGTCCGGGGAACTGTAAACTAACTCTTGATGGCCTTAGTAGTAAAGGACGTCTATAGGGGCGGTAACCAATCAGAAGGCAGTGCATATCATTAAAATTGGCTCTCGACCAATCAAATGGCAGTATTTTCGATTTGCATAAACAAGATGGCCGCCATTTTTCGCACATACCCAAATAAGGGCAACATGTCCAAATAAGGAGAATATGAGATCGAGGTTGTGACGTACATGTCCAAATAAGGCGATAGACAGGAAGTGAGTTTTAACAATTGATTTTTTATTGATTTTACAGGAAGTTACATTGGTGAGTAACCGTATGGAAACGATTTGAAAGTGTTCGTGTCTACGACGCGTTTGTCGAAGACGAGTCCGTAGCGTTTGATTCGTGTGATGACCTTGAGATGTTTGGTGGCTGGGTTTCTCCAGAAGAAGTTGGGGTTGACGACGGGGATGTTGCGTCGTTCACCGTCCTCGAGAGGTTGTTCGAGTTCGTCGAGGAGATTTTGTTCCATGACGTCGTAATTGAGTTGTTGGGCTCCTCGTACATTGAGTGAGAAGCCTCGGACTTTGCAGCAGACTTTACCTTGGTGGGTTTTGTACCCGTAATTCTTGGGTCCAGCGGAGGTGAAAGTGGTAATGAAGTCGTCGTCGTCGAGCTCGTTGGTCATCTCTCCGAGGTAATCGCCTAGCGGGACATCGGCTTGACCTGGTTTGTGCGAGTAGATGACGGAATCGGTGTCAAAGTAGAGAACTTGGTACTTTAACAGTTCCAGGTAGCTGTATAATTTGAGTCGAGCCCAACAGGTGGTGAAAGCGGCGACGAAGATGTTGATTCGTCCGTTATCGGGTTGGTTGTCTTCGAGTTCGGTGTAGACGACCTCTAGGGCTTCGTCGTTGGTGATTCTGACTTGTTTTATGTCGTTGAAGTGATTGGAAACGAGGACGAAGAGTTGTGCTGTGGTGTAGACGACTTGGGTAGTGGGTTTGTGTAGGTTTTCGCCGAACTTGCCCCAGAAGGAGTTGAGCATGAGTTTGGCGGTGGCTTTGCGTCCGGGGTTTTTTTGGATCATGGCCGGATCGAGAGCGATGCCTTCCTTCTGTTGGTATTGTTGCACGTACCGTGTCTTGTCTTGGGGGGTGTGACACCAGCTCGGGTAGCCAGCGGATTCCTGTTTGATTTTTAGCCAGGTGTTCACGTAATCGGCAAAGAGTCCTGTACGGCGTTGTCTGGGTGGGAAATGGTAGACTTCGTGGATCTTGATGAGCGTGTATCCCATGGCAACGGCTTTCTGGATTTCGGGTGTGCACCAGGTCCCTCGTAGCGTGCGTTGCTCGGCCGTGTGAGGGCAGCGATGTGATTTCTCTAAGAGGGGTTTGGACATTTCGTCTTCCACGCACGATCGGCAGAGTGGGAAGGTGAGTTTTTTCTCGTGCTTAAAAGGTAGAACGGGATGGTAAAGTTCGTGAGGTGGTAGTATGTCCACTTTGGCCATGCCGAAGTAGTGATGGATGTCTTGGTCGTCGGGGTTGACAATGACTTGAGGTTGTCCTACGGGGTATTCGCTTCCCTTGTTGACCCAGGGGTAGAGCGACGTTACGTCGATGTACTTGATTTTCTCTCCTCGAGCCACGTCGGCCAAGTGATGTAGTTTGACAGCGTTCGTGCGCCCTCCGAAGAAAGCTTCTCTGGGTTCGAGCGGTTCGACGATTTCGAACGTGTCTAGAAACTGGTTGAGATCAGGGTTGGTTTTGACTTCTAGGTTCCAGGCGCATTCCCACTTGACGCAGAGCTGGTAACCTTGACGACTGAGAAGGTCGTGTTTGAGGAGTGTGGACTCGTAGACTTCGTCTAGAGTGCGATCGGCGTGACAGATGGGATGTCTGTTTCGATTGGTTGGGAAACAGCGAGGACATCCGTGCCATAGACATCCGTGGAATTCGTAGACGGTTCGAGTGGTCGGATCGTATCCGTCCACGAGATGACCGTCCAGTCGGACTTCACCTCCGTTTCGCATGGTGCGTATGCGATCGCCATGATCCGTGCGTTGCAATGAGTGTTCTTGCCAGGCTAGCCATTTCAGGGCTTTGACGGACTGATTGGATCGGGCACCGTGCCATCCTCGTGGGGGTCTGGAGGCGATGGTGTTGAGCGGGACGAGTTTCTTGCGCCAGAACCGGTTGCATGCTGAGGCGATGGTGACGCATTTCTCCATGGGGTCAAAGTCGGCTTTTTGTTTGAATTCTTGCCGGAACTTTCGGCAGCCTGCTTTGAGGAGTTTGACGTCCGACTCGCAGTAGGCTTCCATTTCTTCCCGTAAGACGAAATGGTAGTCGTTGTCGACTTTCTCTTGGTACCACTGTTCGAACTCGGCTTTCTTTTTGGCGGACATGCCGTCGGGATCGTACATGTCTCGCGGTGGCATGGGACCTTCGTACGCTTGGTTTTCTAGGGTGTTGAATTTGTGCGGGAAGAATCCTTTGCGCAGTTCTTGGATTCCGAAGGTGACTGGAAAGTTGGCCAGCGGGAACGGGAGGAAGCACAGGGAATCTTTGAAAGTCAGTCTGTCGGATCTTAGGGACAGTATCTTGGTGCCGACGGTGATTTGGTCGGTGACTTCTCGATGGGTGGCGTAACAGTGTTGCAGGATGAACATCCCGTCGTAGCCTTTGAGATTGTGAAAGATTACGATGACGTCCCGTTCGTCATTGTCCTGGTCGACGGCGAGGTCTTCGAGTTGGTCGAACATGTCGGCGGTGCAGTCGGGGCCGTAGAAGGAGTAGCATGTCTCATTTTCGTCGTCTTCCAGGCAGAGTAGAATGGGTGTCTGATTCCCTTCGGCGTCGGTGATGGCTTCGTAGTCGCAGTACACTTGAAGGGGCGGGTCTCTGTCCACCCAGACGCACGTGTCTGGATCGTCTGGATCGGGTTCTTCGAAGGGTCGACCGTTGACTTTGTCGCGGGGGACGCGTTTCTTTTTGGGCTCGTCTTCGTCTTCGGGGATGCGTTGGATGTAACATCGGTGCGTCGGCAGATGGACTTGTTTTTCGCAGATGTGACATTCGCCCCATCTGCACTTGTGATCGATGGAAGGACGGCCACCTCCTCGTCCTGTCCTGCGTTTACATTCGTAGACGTGGCAACACTTCTCACACTTTTTGTAAGTGTTGCAGATGGAGGGGATGCTGAGACTCTGCCGTTGCAAGTGGTCGTTGTAGCATCGGTCTCCGAAGAATTGTCTGTGACACAAATGGCATGGTGAGGTGGGTTCGGGAAACTTGCCTGGAGCTAGGGGTCGTTTTTTCTCGATGAAATCGGGGCAGTCTTTTCGTTTGCAGGCGGGACACCATTTATCGAGGCAGGAATGATGTTTGAAGTCCTCGTGATCGTAGCCTCGATTGCATTCGTCGCAGAAGTAGGAATTGTTGAGGAATCCCTTGAACGAATTGCATCCGTCGTAGTGATCGCCTTCTTTGATGAGACGAATGATCTTGGTCGAGGGTTCGGGTCCCGCGTAGATGACCATGTGGGGTGGGTCGATGGACATGACTTTGAGCTGGTAGCCAGGTAACGCGGCCTGAAACTTTTGCAGTTCGGGAATGCCGCAAGGTCCTTCGGGAACGTTGGCTCGACGGTGGAGGTCTTTGGCCAATCGCTCTTGGACAGGATAACCCTGTTTGAGATTGTGGTAATCTTGGTCACGCGAATTCTCGTTCGCGTCAACCCGGGCTTTCATGGTGACGATGGCGCGAGCGCAGCAGAGATTATCTTTGTTTTTGATGGTCACGCGCGACCGTTTGACGATGTTCCGCACGGCGGCGCAACTCGGTTTGTATCGTTTTTTTCCACTGCCACGACCTGGGGTACGTATGAAAGTGGTTTCCATGGTAAACGTGTCGTCGGGGGTGAATTCTTCGTTGGAGTTGAGTTTGGCCGCGAGAGACTGGAGATAAGTGTCTAGTCTTTCACTCCCTGCTTCGAATTCTCGCACGGTGAAGGTGGTGGATTGAAAGGCGTGCGTGAAGGCGCGGGACTGCATGGTGAAATGAACCGTGGAGTCGGGTGTCAGGGTAGGATCCTGAGCGATTTGTTGCTCGATGGTTCGTTGAAGGGCCCGAGTCAATTCTTGACCTAGATTCTCCTCGCGAGTCACGTCTTTGTGTTGTCTGAGCGTGGCTTCGAATCGTTGTTTGTTGAGGACGTTTCGCCAGTGACGTCGAGCGCCTATGGGTCTTAATTCGAATTCTAGAGGTGGTCTTGCACCACCTCCGGTTTGGAGCATCGCTCGGTCGTCGTCATCGTCGTCGGAGGGGAAGGCTTCGTCGTAGGTCCGTCTGTTCTGTAAAAGACAACAAACACAACGTTTTTTAATTAGTCAGTTTTTATTGTCAGGTCTCCAAAAAGTAGCCGACAACATCGCTTTTTATTTTCTAAGTCATATAACGCGTTCCTGAAACTATTTCCTATATAGAAACTCCTTTTCTCGCCACGCTTGTTGATACAATGTCCATATATTTCATAATCCGCGTTACAATTACAGAAGTTTGGGCGGCATTTAGGCGGTCGTATTTCTATGTGTCCGTAAAACCATTGTCTTTTCAGTTGGTCATATTTCGAGATTTCTCTGTGAAGGTTTCTCATTTGATCATTGTTCCTTCTATCGCGTATGCTTTGCCAAGTTGCTAAGTCAAGTACGTAACGCTTTAGTTCTTCCGGTAGCCAATCCCAGTAACTCTATGAAAAAGATTAGGGTTAGAGTTCTAAAGATTACTTTCTTACATAGGGTACACGTCATACTCACTGCTTCATATTGATCCATAAGTTGGTTCATCTCTTCATCGGTCACTGATTCATATTGATCCATCTGTTGGTTCATCTCCTCGTCGGTCAGCTCTTGTGCCATGATTTTTTTCCAGCGCTCGATACAAGTCAAAAACTCAGAGTGACTTGAACGGTTCGAACCGATCTTTTTTATACCTACGGTGAAACGGGGGTCCAGTCTCCGACTGAGAGAGGGATAGGGGGGTAACCCCCCACTCGACCCGCCCCAAGTCTCCGACTGAGAGAGGTATAGGGTGTAACCCCCACTCGACCCGCCCCAAGTCTCCGACTGAGAGAGGGATAGGGGGTAACTCCCACTCGACCCGCCCCCAGTCTCCGACCGAGTGGGGGTATACCCCCCTATCCCCTGGGTCTGGTTAACACGTGACTTGGTCTCGATCTGTGATTGGTTGGACAGATCTTCATAAGGCGAATCCGCGCCGTCCCCGATCTTCACATGACTAGTTTCACGTGGAATGCTTCAATGTGGCTTACATGACGACATTGCGAAATCACCCAATTTTAAGTCAAAATGGCGGCGTTTTGTTGAGCGAGCGAGCGATGTGCATCATTTCAACGTCCTGAAGATGTTTTCGGAAGCGGACAACATTCCTAAAGGTATTTGAAGTAAATACGAATGTAATTTTACGGTTAGCAAGAAATTAGAAGCGAAAATTTTAGGTAAGTGAGCTTGCATGACCTTCGCCATGTGCTACTCAAATTCAAATTCAAATTCAAATTCCCTTCGGACCGCCGTTTTTCCGTTTGCAATCTCAAATAATTCTTGAATTATGTGTCTTGAATCGTTTTTGGGATCGTAGAGCTCAGGAACTTTGGAAAAAAGCTTCGTTTTGTTGAGTAAACACACTTTTCGAAAAGACGCGTAACTCGATTCGAGTTAATATTCAACTGGCTGTTGCCATGGTGACGGAAATGCGAGATTTTTTTTTTTTTTTTTTTTGATTTTTTTTTGATTTTTTTTTTGATTTTTTTTTTTTTTTTGTGAAGTTTAATTTATTTAAATTGTTTAAAAATTACTACTAGCTTCCATGAAGGAAAACTTTTTTTTCTAGAGAGTATTTTTTATGCTCTTTTAAATGAGATATAGTAGATATAGAGATATAGAGATATATAGATATATAGATATATAGAGATATAGAGATATAGAGAGATATAGTAGATAGATAGAGCACGATTATTCTCCACGCCCATTTTAGAACTTGTATGAGCGTCCATTACGGAAGACCATGCCTGCCCGCTCCGCTGAAGCATTGAAACGACAGAGAGTGAGAAGAAGAGAGTTCGTGCGAGAGTGGAAGAAAAGAAATCCGGAGAAAGTTCGCGAGCAGAAGAGACGGTATCGTGCACGAAAACGGGGCGAGATACACGACAAGGTGCGCGACGCGTTGAATCGTTATAGGGAACGCAAACGTCGCTCCCGTTTACCTGCAACACGACAGTGGGAAGAGCATGATTACGATCCGGATGAAATTCTTCGGGGTTTGTTTGGAGGTCGGGTTGAGCTGAGGGATTTCAGGGGAACACTAACGCCATCCAACACCACGACCATCGCCGCTAAGAGCACGATCACCATTACCACTGCAACACTACCACCAACCAAAACCACTACAACCGCCATTACCACTGCAACACTACCGCCACTATCGACATTACCACAAAGGAACACCACTATCACCGCCGCTAAGAGCACTACCACCATTACCACTGCAACACTACCACCAACCAACACTAGTACCACCATTACCACTGCAGCACCACAGGCATTACCCCCACCGCAACGCCGTGGGAGGGTGGTGTCTTATTTCCCCACCGCCGCTAAGAGCACGACCACCGCCGCTAAGAGCACGACCACCGCCGCTAAGAGCACGAACACCGCCGCTAAGAGCACGACCACCGCCGCTAAGAGCACTACCACCAATACCACTGCAGCACCACAGGCATTACTCCCACCGCAACGCCGTGGGAGGCGGTTGTCTTATTCCTCCTCCTCTGACTCTGACTCTGAGCCTGATGAAGGGTTGGTAGCAGAGTTAGAACGCATGTTAGCGGAACCCGAGGATCCTGTAAAACGGAGACTTTCGGAAATCAGGAAAAACAGGAGAGTCGCAGAAGAAAACCGAGTGAAACGAGTACGAAAAGAACAAGAAATGGAAAAGATGATCGTGGAAATAGCTAGTGAGCTTGACGAGATGTCATCCATGCTTCATGACATGGGACGCTGGTTCGCGCAGTTTGAACGCGAGGATACAGTAGAACAGAACCGTTGCCATTTCTCAGTCACCGTCGAACTTATGGATCAATTGGAACATTATTTATTTTCGTCTTAAAGAAAAAAAGAGACTCTTTTTTTGAAAAACAACAAAGCGTGTGTAACTTTAATTACAACAACAACAATAAAAGGTTTTACAATTTCCAACGTTTCTTGGTCTGCATGATTTTCTTAACAATGCGTTCTGTCATGGTTTTACGTCCGGGTAATTTGTCGATGGCCTGGATCATCTTGGTGTCGGCATCCCATTTGTCCTGTAAGTTCTTGGCCCTGGAATAGTCAATGTCGTGTTGTTTGGCTAGTCGGTCCAGACGGTTGATCCCGGGGTCTCCACGCGCCAGACGTTTCTTCAGTTTGGTACCAGGTCCCATGTACTGATAACCGGGCCAATGAAACTCGATCCCAGTCTTGGCCAACCATTTTTGGATGTCGATCCCATACCCTCGTTGACGTCGACGTCGGGTACTTCTCCTCGGGGGTGGAGGTGCCTTTTTCCTCTTCTTAATCCGAGTCATAGTCCAGTCCCCTTCTCCAGGGGTCTTCGAAATCTTCCCACCCTGCTTGTAACTTTTCTGCGGCTGACGGTTTGGCCTTCTTGTACTTCTTTGACTTGCCTTTGGGACTGTAACCACCGTCGTCGTAGTCGATACCGAGTGATTTCAGTACACGTCTGGCTCTATCGGAGATGGGTGCTTTTTTCTTGGACGATAGGGGAGTTTTACCTAGCGTGACCTGTTCGAATGGACTGAAGGGTTTGGGGGTTTTCTTCTCCTTTTTAAAACCTGACGTGGAGGGTATGGGGGTTTTCAGCTCCTTTTTCAGTCCTGTCGTAGAAAGGGGTTGTGGCGGGATGATTACGGGGGCTGCGGCTGGTTGGTTGACTCCCTTGAGGATCTGTTTCAACAGAGTTTCGACGGGTGCGTCGACCATGCCTTCGGGTTCTGTCGTTCCCTGGTACGAGATGGGACCGCTTTTACCCGTCCGTATACGTTTCACCAGTTTCCCTTCCTCGGAGGCGATGGGTTTGGTCATCTTGACGGCCATGCTGTCGGGGATGCGTTTGTCGTTCAGGATGAGATGTTCTTCGGCGGCCAGACGTCCGGCTTTGTTCAACAAGGCATTCTGGCTGATTTTACCCTTGTAATAATCTTGCAGACGATTGAATTCTTGAACGGGTACCATCATGACTTCGTTCATACCTTCTGACTCAAGGTCGTGTCAGGAAACTCGGACAATTCTCTCAAGGCCGTCTCGTAACAGTCTTGCCAGTACCGTATGGATTCGTCTTTCTTTTCCAACTCGAGTTCGAGACTTCGAACGGTTCGCTTGCCTTTACCGCACTCCCTGCACAACTCGATGCACCCACCGGGCGGCGTGGTATCTCGTTTCGTTTGACAGGTTTGGCAGAAGTCACTGAACTTTAAAGCCATGTATTCTTGATACAGGTCGTGGTACCTCTTGTTCAAGTACTCGTACGAGTCTTTCCATCGGGCTTCGCGACGATTGGCGTCTTGCAACAACTGCACGAGTTTAGGAATGGTATTGTGGGACTCGTCTTCTCTCGGTGGGAAATTGGGTATGACGTCGATCCCCTCCAGCGGGTAACCGTCCTCACTGCGTCCTTTCACCGTACACAACATGCTTTGAAACAACCGTGCAAACCGCTCCAGAACCCTGCTCCGTTTTGGGTGAGGAGATGTTCTCTTCGACGCTTGAGAGAGTTTTTGCGTCTACCCACTTCGCGCAGAACCCTTTTATGTCTTTTCAGTTTCCCATAAGTCGTTGCGTTGATGGGGATCCTCTTTTTCAGCAAATTGAGAACCATCTCGCTGATGGCGTTGATCTGATCTTTGTCGGCGAATTGCAACATCCGTTGACGTTTGTTCCGATTGGCTTCTTTCAGGACGCGCGTCAGGAAAGGACGTTGTCGTCGTAACCGCTTCATCGTGGACTTATGCACACGAGTGGATTGACGTACTCCTTTTATCGCTTTCCTCGACGCCTGAAGGCCGTTTGAAAGGGTACCCTGCGTAAGACTCTTTCGATCTTTCCCCTGTTCTTATGGATATGTCTGTCCATTAAACCGAAGGGTCCAGCCAGAGCACCCATACCCGCGGCTCTCATCATACTCGCCAAATCACCCCCTTTCTGTCTCCTTCTTCGTCTCCTCCTCCTACGTGCTGTCATGGTGACGAGTGAGGTGTACGACGGCTAGTCTCGTCCTTTTATTTTCACATGATGGAGCATCGGAACTCTTCGCCCTTGTGTGGAATTTTTTCACCTCGTCTCATTCGTTCCTGCATCCTTTTGGTATGCGCCCGTTCTTGTTTGGCTCTCAGGCTTTCTATGCCTTTGGTGATACCCCAAGCCGCCTTGGGTAAACCCGCCACCACAGTGCCGATCCCTTCTCCCCTTTGGTACCGTCTTCTTTTAGTGGTTTTAGCGGTTTTACGCCTTCTCGAAGACGCTTTCTTTCTCCTTGACCTCTTGGGCATGTTGGTTCTGAATGAAGAGGATGACCGCGATGTCGTTTTTTTATAGCGGCACGTGACGAAATCGTAGGGCGTAGTCTCGAACGTATCGGTCGTACGTGGGAGATGTGAAATCCGTCACCACGTCGTCCAACGTTTGCATCTTGGTCAAAAACCCATCCAATTCCTCCACGCCACCCAGAGCGTAGTTCCTGAGTTCTGTCAGCGTCTTTTCGTACGTCGTGTAAGCGAATTGGGCCATGTCCATCTTGAACGAATACTTCTTGAAATCGTTCCATCCTTTCAGTAAGGTGGCGAAAGCCGTCAATCCTACCACCGTGTACCCATCTTTCCACACGGATCCCAAGACGATACTCACGGCCACCGTCAGTAAGGCCAGTCCGTTGAGAATGGCGTTACACAACTTGTAGTAACCGAACATCTGCCTTCGACACCACCAATACTTGTGGTAGAAAGCGTACAAGACGTCCAAACATTTCAGGGAATCCAAATCCACCACGGTGTTGAAAGGTTCATCCAATAAACAGACCGAAGTACTCATGACTCTTCTCTAACCAGTGCCAAACGTAGTCTGACTTTCTGTCGGGACGTTCGATCCTTTTAGCTTGTTGCTTGTATTCCCAGATCTCGTCCTTGAAGGCGGTTTCCACGGATTGGTTCAGGATGTCCTGGACTTGTCGGTAACTATCGCACTCGTCCGCGATCCGTTTCATGTCTTCGTGATCCATGCTGGTCGCATCCCAGTAAGAGCGAGAGCATCGGCATAGATGCAAAAAGTAGGGGAACCACTCGACTTCACTCCTCAACATCTTGATTCGAATGGTTTTTCATCGACGAGGGGGTCGTCTTTTCTTAAGTCTCACAAGTCTTCGGATCCCGCGACCCACGCCCACTCCCACAACACCAATGGCAGCGGTCGTTCCAGCTCGGATGCCTGTTTTCACAGCGCGACCACCCAACGCTTTGGCCAATCCCAAGCAGCCCCTTTACCAATGGGTAACATCGCAGACAGGGCATTCGCAAGAGCACCGCCCCATTGCTTTCTCCTTTTCGGTCGACGACGGCGTCTTCTCATGGTTGTTCTCAGTTATGTACACTGGTCGAATTGCGTGTGACGGTAGGACGTTGTCCGTTTTTATAGGTAGTCGTGATCGTGTTGGTGGTCGTGATGCCCGCAATGCGACGACCCGCGGCTGTCTGTTGTTGTTGGCGTAAAATCTCTTCCAATTGTTGTTGCATCTGGGCTTGGTCGAGAACACAGTCTCCTCGCCTTCTTCTTCTTCCTCCTCGACCCGATCGAATCGACGAAGGCGGTGTGGAGTCACTACCACTTCCGCCTCCACCTCCTCTGCCTCCGCCTCCGCCTCCGCCTCCACCTCTGCCTCCGCCTCCGCCTCTGCCACTGCCTCTGCCTCTTCCACCGCTACCACTAGCGCTACTTCTTCTGTGGCTTCCGGAATCACTGGAGGACGTCGGTGTATTTTGACGTGGGACGCGTCTCGGTCGTTTCCCTCCTCGAACGGCTCGTGCCAAAGGTGTGGCGGATGTTATTCGTGGTGCACCAACACCTGCCGTGACATTGGCGCGCGACACCGATCCAGCACTGCCGACACCCACCGTGACGTTGGTCTGCGGTGCACCCGAGCCAGCGGTCCCCACTCCGACGGGCGAGACATTGGGCAGGGGCGGTGTCGCCAGTGACGATCGCAGTGAAGGAGGAGTGTTCAGACTCGCACCCACACCCGCGGCAGGCGGAATCGGAGTACTCGTCCGAGCCGGTGTCCCCCAAGGCGAATAATCTTCCAGAGCCGAGAAGTTGAAATCGTCACTACCATAAGAGCTCATTTTTATCCATGTGCCTCTCTCTTTCTATCTTCTTCTCGGCGAGTTCTCGTTGTTTATGAACCAAATAGTCGAAACCTTCACCATTATATGCGTTTATGATGGACCGTACTTGACGGTAACTCTCGCATTCCGTGACCTGTCTCATCGGTTCGTAGTCCAGCTCGTGGGGATTCATGATGTATTTGAGCCTGTTTTTACACAGGTGAATGAATAGCGGAAACCACTCGACCTCGCTCCTCAACATGATGGGGTTGCAAACTGATGGCATCGGACGAATCCTTCGTCTTTTAACACATGGCTGAGGACACGTTGATCGTCCTGACTGGCTGGATGAAGATCCAATAGCATGTAACCGTAAGGTCGATCGGTGACCTTGCGAAACGTGTCCAACACCTCTTGCCATTGCGTGGGAAACGATTGCAGAAGTAAATTCCGTATCCCCAACTGATCCCGAGGGTTCTTGAAGGCCGCGATGTAATGCGCGTTTCTGGAAATGGTCTTGGCGAATTTTCCGTTGGGGAATAGATCCTGACACAGGTAGATCACCGTGATGTTCCGATGATGCGAATGTTTGGTGAAGAGATCCAACACGCGCTTGTCGTTACCCCCCTCGTCCATCAGATCGTCCAGGACCAACACGCCCCCTCCGGGAAACCATCGGGGTAACTGTTCGCTGTCGGGGATGCCTTCGTAAAACTTGACTCCACCCTTCTTGAGCTTTTGGAAACCGTCTTGCCACGATCCGTAGCAGTAATGAATACTCTTCGGTGTCTGTTGGAACAAGTCGCCGTTCTCCAAGAGCAGTTTGGTCGTGAACACCGTCTTGCCGCACCCCGACGGACCCGCTATCAACAAACTCGACGGCGTGTGAAATTGAAACGCTTTGCGTCGTTCCATGATCATGAAATGGTCCATGGTCTCGAGACGTTCCGTTTTTATCCGAACAACTTGGCCAATGGGGTCTTGACGGCCGGGATGCGTTTCAACAGACCCAATAGGGTGACCTTACGATTGAAACAGATGGGTTTTTTCTTGGCCCGACTCCTGATCTTGGCCATGGCCCTCTTGGCAGCGGCTCTCTTGGGACGTCCTTTTTTCTTGGCAGGCGCCGATCTCTTTTTTCGAGGTTTTTTCTTGGCGAATTTACTCAAATCTCCAAACTTGTCCTCGTACCAATGTCTCTTTTTCATTCTTCTTTTCCTATCTTCTTTCACGGAAAGCTTCGGCTTGGCGGGCGCGGCTCTCTTGGGTTTCCTACGCGTGGTCACCGTCGCTGGTAATGCACCGGTGTCCAGGACAGACGGCGGTTGAAATGACACTTGTCTTTTGGCGGGTTGAAGTATTTTCAGATTGAGCTGTCGTTTTGGCGGTTGGTTTTTCTTGAAATGAGCCTCACTGGGTTGAGGCGTCTTTCCGCCCGCTTTTCCATAGCGTTTTTCTAACCTGGCTATCACGTCGTCCAAATGTCTATGCCCTTGAAACTGAAGAGCCATGATGTGTCTTGTTTTGTCAGTAAATCCATAATGAACCATTTCATTTTCCGTCGCACCTTTTTATGCACTCGCAAAGTGATGGCGTAAGGACTTATTGCCGTAGCGAAGCACGTGCCAATAAGGGT
The DNA here is from genome assembly GCF_042242905.1 of Orbicella faveolata. Classification (NCBI taxonomy): domain Eukaryota; kingdom Metazoa; phylum Cnidaria; class Anthozoa; order Scleractinia; family Merulinidae; genus Orbicella; species Orbicella faveolata. Next base: position 1,289,608 of record NW_028301541.1, read on the forward strand.
AACACTTGTAATCTCGACTAGCGTTCGTTTGAAGTCTGGCTTTCATGCGCAAGTGGAACAGAACGTATCGAAGCCAATCATCTTTTTCCAGGTACAGTATGAATCGGACTCGACGGTAACTGTCGCAATCGAAAATGCGTTCCATGACCTGTCGAAGAGGATTGTCCGAGGACAATTTCGTACTCTCTTTTCGACACAGTTCTAGGAATCGCTGGAACCATCTGCCTTCACTACGCAACATCCTTTTCTCAAAAATGAACACTTTTTATTCGAACAGCTTACTTTATAACAAATGACGCACTCCTCGGGAGGAACCGCACGTGTCCTGGTGACACGGGGTTTTACAAATCTTGCGCCAGGCCAACTCGTCCACGATCAGACGTTCTACCATGTGTCCTACTTTACGATCGTTCTCCACAAACTCGTTTTTCTTAAAACGATTCAAGAACTCGTTCATGTCCCGACCTTCGGCTCGGTCGATCAGGAACATCAGGGCGTAACCGCCGCAACTCTGGCTGAACAGGGACTGCAGACTCTTGCCGTTGTGAATCTGGTAATTGAAATGACGATCCAACCATTCTTGGATCGGTTCGGCGGTTCCGTACGCGTCCAACGGTAGACCGTAACTGTCCAGGATCTCGCACTTGTTCTTGTCGGCCCACAAAGCGATCCAATGCACGCCCGGTTTGTCGTGAGGGTCCGTGTTCACGATGTAAGCGGTCGGTCCTTCTTGAGGGACTGTCCTGGGAAGCCGATCGCAAGGGACCGTGCCGTAAAAGACACAGCGTAGGGACGGATTCGTCCGGGCCAAATGATCCAATTGTATATTATTCAAGGCTACTTTCTCCATTTTTTCTTCTCATTGGTACACGTCGTAGATGACGACTCGGTTCTCGTTGATCTCCAGCAAATTCTCGAATTCGCCGTACAACAAGATAGTCAGGTTTTGTCCAGGATTGGCTCCGAAATCGATCACCAGACGCAGTTCACCTTCTTGCTTGGGGTTCAACACTGGACTGTCCAAACATCCATTGGCCGTGTTGTCAAATACAAACATGTTGCATCTCTTGCCGTCCCCCCAATCCACTTTTCGGACCATGTTTCCTTTTCCCCTGCACAACGCTCCTGAGGCTTGGAGGAATCTGTAGTAACCTCTCTGATCTTTACTGTCCCCATCGTGATCGAGCTCCAAGGTCTCGTAGGGGTATTCTTCACCTCTCACCAATTGTTTGATGGAAGCCAGACTGAATTTTCCGAAATTGAACGGATTGATGGTCACAGTTCCGTTGAAGGCAGTTTGTTTCATCAACAACACCACTAACCGATTAGGTAGCTTACTGTGGAAAGGATTGCTGCACTCGAAATGACGATTGTCGTTGGGATGCGAGTAAGTGCGAATTTCACCTCTCACCGTGGGGTAAGTGGCCACTCTTCCTCCTTTCAGGCTGGTCATGATCTCTCGGTACACCGAGGGAGTCACTCTCACTTGAGACAGGAACAATCTCACTTTCACGTCGGCTTCAGTCAGTCTCAGAGTATCAGTACCATGCCATCGGATGGTCCACAGGGCTGGGGCATTGAAGTACATGTCGATCTGGATCTGCACGCCAGGTAACAGTAATTTGCTGAGATGAAACACTTCCAGGAAAGGTTTGAACCTCAAAGTCACGGCTTCTCCGTCCAGAAACTGGGATCGTCCCTGGACCAAATTCTTGAGATCTTGGGTTAAAGCAGTATATTCAGCGTGAGGAGTAGTAAAATCCATCGCGTTGGCTGTCAATTCATCGGCATCTCCGTCGTCGGGTACACCGAGACAGTTGTACCATCCGCTGGGTGTTAGGATCGATTCACCGTCGTCTCGGTCGTGGTTCAACAGGGTCTCGATGTAGGCTTTGAGGTGGTAAGTATCCGTCTGGGGGCTGATGAGAGTCCCATTCAATCTCACATTGATCTGTTTGAAGAGGGTGTGGGCCAGATTGTTGGCGAGTCCCATGACATCCGCTGTCAACAGATTCGTCGCGTCACTTTTCTTAACGGTCAATTCCACTTCGAAGAAACTCTCGTTCAAGTCGATAAAGTCTTCTTGCGGATCGACTTGGAAGGTCACGGGGTTGATCCCCGTATTGAACGGGTTGATTCTCACCAACCGTCGAGACGACATGCTGACATCCGTGGGAGGGGTACTGAACATGTTCAGACGAGGGTTACGAACCCCCGCCGAACGGGCATGAGCCACGAGGTCCGTCATCATCTACGTCGTCGTCTTCGTCTCCTTCTCAGGGCCGACTGCACCCAACGATAGTTCGGGCGTTTTGATCGGGACGGGAAGATCGATCCGCCTTTATACGTTCGTCGTATCGGGATAAGTCTCACGCGCCTCGAGTAAATGGGATTCATACTCCAAAGAGGTCTTTTCTCACTTTTTTCGCCAACGCCCGTTTGATCTCTTGCGTCGCTTTACGTTTCACGGCCCGTGTCGCTCCTCTCTTGACCCCGGCGAGTCCACCTCTCCAATTGGGCTTTCCTCCCTTGCTGCCCGAATTTAAACCTTTCAGACCTTCCGTGGCCGCCTCGGTGATAAAGTCTCGGAGAATGCCGGGACCTCGTTTCTTGACACCTCTCCAAGCCATGCCGAATCCGTCTCCGGATTGCCTCATTTTATCGGGATGAAATCGTACCAACGTTCCACCGATCATTCTTTCTTAAAGTGTAACGTCACGATCGTATTGCCAGGTCCAAAGGTCGTCAGTTCTCCAGTTGTCTCAGCCACTTGCACCTCTATTATGTCAATGAGGTCTTTGCGCACGGGAATATATTGAATGTGGTAAGGCTCGAAATACTGGACACCCGCACCTCTTCGAATCAAGTTGACCTCTCTCAGTAAATCCGTGACTTGATTTTCCACCACGCCACTTCTAGCCACGTCCGAGTAGACGAACAAGGAACGCGAACTGCTTCCCACCAAGACCTCGAAAGCCTTGTTCAGGTTCAGAAAACGCCAATTGCAATAGATGCTGAGTTTCAAATATTTTTGACCCTTAATAGGTAATGAGACAGACCAAAACACAGGAAAGCCATCATCGTCATGTAAGTCAGACACGACGCCAATATCAGGAATTTTATCTTCAAAAAATTCAATCTGTAAGTTAGGTCCCAGACTGTAATTATCTCCATCCTTCTTGATCCATCCCAATTTCTCAGCCAAAGCGACGTTGAACCACAAGGCCGGCTGGTCACTGTAGGGCCTTAAGATGTCATTATTGTCTGTAACAAGGTCTTCGCCTTCCCACTTGAACTTGACGTAGGTTCTTTTACCATCACTGTTGAAGTATTGGGATCCCAATTTAGGACCATTATTCGCGTAGATGCGTTGTCGCTCGAAATAAGCGATCATGGATTTCATGAATCCAACACCACTCACGTTGTAAAATACCTCCTTGAGGTCTTCAGTGTCGAATGAGGCTCTTCCCACCGTATAGATGTTCGAAGTAGGTTGATCAACTCGTCGCCATAATGTGAAAGCCAATACAACCTTAGCTTCACCTTCTTCATTCGACAGGGATGAGATCGTCACTCTCGCGTCAGGTAGAGAGATGCTACTCATTCCCACTCTCCATCCTCCGTCTCCATTCAGGCGTAAGGGGTGTGGTAACCTGATCTTGAAATGGTTCGACTTGTTGTCCGGGAACTCGCTCTTACTGCTGTGACTGGGTAAGCTGACGTAAAAATCACTCATCCTTTCTTGAAATGCAACGTGATCGTGGTCACGCCCGACGCAAAGTCCACCAGTCGACCGTCGTTCTCAGATACCTGCGTCTCGACAATGTCCAAAAAGGTCGTGCGCACCGGTAGATATAGGATGTGTCTCGGTTGAAGGTCGATCACGTCAGGATCGTAACGAACCTGTTTCAACAGGTGCGTAACTTGATTCCCCGTCACCATACTCTGTCCCACATTCGAATACACGAACAAGGAACGACGCTCGTGACCGAACGCCTCTTCGTAACTGCGATCCAAATCCGTGAACACCCAATTGATGAAACAACTCAAATGTAAGGTGTCCGGGTCGATCTTGTAAAAGAGTTCGTCCCCGTCATTCTGTCCTATGACCAAGTCCGTGGCCGTGGGTACGACTTCCTTGGGAAATTCTTTCCTCAAGTGGGGTCCCAAGACGTAACCCGGTCGACCGTTTTGCAAGGTTCCCATCTTGACCCATTTCATCTTCTTGGCCAATTCGATGCCGATGTTCATTTGCGGGTAGACGCGTTTACCGTTGATCAGGAGGCTGAGGCACGTTCTCGAATTGTCCAGGACGCATTCTCCATGCTCGGCCCGATGCATGACCGTGTACAGCAATTCGGTGGGATCGTCGGGTTTGCTCTTTTTCTTGTACATCGTCACGTCGGCATCCGTTCTAGATCTCAACCTATGCAGGTATCGATCTCGTATCGCGTTCATCAACTCGGTACCGGTCCTCGGCGTGAATTCCAAATCGCTTTCTCGCGTCGCTGAAGAGACCCGGCTGTATAGGTTTATGGAGGCGTTCACCATGTCGATCCACCAGATTTCAAACAGAAGAGAATCTTTCAAGTCCATCTTACGCGTCGCGGACGGAAACGAGAGGTCGCTGATACCCACTTTCCATCCCGACTCTCTCAACTGCAACGGGTTCGGCAGACGGTTCTTGAAACTGTGGGCCTTGATGTCCGGGAACTCGCTCGTGCTGGCATTGCTCATCAGTTGCACGTAAAAGTCGTCGACAGACTCATTCATACTTGAAGTGTAATGTCACCGACGTCACGCCCGAGGTAAAGTCCACCAGTCTTCCGTCGTTCTCGGCCAACTGCACCTCCACTATATCCAAGACGTTGCTGCGCACGGGTTTATATTGAATCTGAGTCGGTTCGTACGTCGTCTTGAGCGAGTCGTGGGGGACTTCTCTCAAGAGATCCGTGACTCGATTCCCCGTGATGGTGCTACGACCCACATTCGAATACAGGTACATGGGACTGCGAGGCGGAGGGACGTCCGGATGAACGACGACTCCCCGATAGGTCTTGGCGTATTCCTCGTCCAAGTAACTGAAGCGCCAGTTGCAATAGGGACTGAGCTGTAACGACCCAGTGCTGAGCATACTCCAAAATTCGCGAGATCGATTGTCGCGATGGTCGGTCCACTCTTTCTTGAAATAAGACGGGACTTTGTCGCTGGGAAAGATCTTGATCATATTCACGTCCAAGTGAACGGAGTAATACGATTCCTCGCGAATCAAACCCAACTTCTTGACCAGTTTAGAACCAAAGTACACTCTGGGACGATGTCTGTCTCCGGACTCGTCGAGGAACGTGTCGGTGTTGTCGATAATCAAATCGTTCCCCTCCCAGCGGAACACGGGGTAGTATTTTTTCCCGTCCGGTGCTCGTAGACTTTCACCCGCATGATCCATGTAATGATACAGGCGTTCGTGAAAACGATTGATGAGGTATTGCATGAGAGATCTGCCGCTCGTCACTTTGTGTCGGACGCGGTTCAGTTCCTTCCCGTAGACGTCAAATGTCACGGGGTATCGCGAAGGACGCCACGTAATCCCGTCGTCTAGCAACCTGAACGTTTCAATGGTCCACTCCATACCGAACACGTAGTCGTCGTCGTCAAAGTCGTGCGCTTGAGGGACTGGTACTTGATGCGGTCGTGACGGAGGAATCGGGTAAGACACGCTCGCCAATCCAACTTTCCATTCCTTGTCGGATTCAAACAGGAGCGGATACGGCAGACGGTTCTTGAAACTGTGGGCCTTGTTGTCCGTGAACTCGCTCGTACTGGCATTGCTCATCAACTGCACGTAAAAGTCTTTCATTTTTTCGTCTTGGGCTTTTGGGTCACGTACAAGCCTTTTTTATCCACCCAACTGTCGTACTTGACTGGCCAACCTTTCCAACGCACCAAGACTTTATCCCCTTTTCGTTTGACGATCTTGTCGATGCGGAACAGATCGTCGTCTTTCACGTCCACCTTTTGCAAATCTTGCGCGTAAAACGTGCCTTCGACCGCCGTGCCGTCCCATTCTTCCACCTTGTACGTGGTGACCTTCCCAGGACGCACTCGGCGTATCACAAACACCTCTTCGGTCCAACCGGGTAAATACCCTTTCTTGAACTGTCGGAACTTCTTGTTCAGTCTCACACGATCCCCGACTTTCAGCGGAGGTCGTCTCGATTTTTTTCCCTTTTTCTTCCCGTAAAGAGTCTCCCACACGTCCTCGCTATTGGCTAAGGTCACTTGATCGGGAGCCATCTTGATACTGCGATGATACGATCGATTGTACCCTCGGACCAGATCTTGTAACACGGGCACAAACGTCATCGTATTCTTCACGGTGAAGTATCGGTACAAACGTTCTTTCAGGGTCCGATTGAACCGTTCCACCACACTGGATTTCGTATCCCCACGCGTCGAAAAATGATGAATGCCTTTCTGCTTCATCAAATCCTGAAACGTCTTGTTGTAGAATTCCTTCCCGTCGTCCGTCTGAAGATTGAGGGGTTTTCTACCTCCTTTCAAGATCTTTGTCATGGCTTCCGTCACCGCTTTACCCGTCTTGCTCTTCAAGGGTTGGACCCAGGCGTGCTTGGAAAACACGTCCACCACCGTCAAGAGATAACGATACCCTCGATTGTACCTCGAAATATTGATCACCTCGATCAGGTCGGCCGTCCACTGCTCGTCGATGCCGAACACCACCACCGGGACCGTGGGAAAACGACGACGTCTGGGTTTGTGCAACGTGTACCTCAAATCCCGTTGCAGGACCTCGCGAGCACGTTGTACCGAGATCTTATTGGCCCGGGCGAATCGCGTCAGACCGCCCAGACTACCGGGTCTGGAAGGATCCCGATACCGTCCCAGTAACGTCCCGGTCGAAAGCGGCTTTTGCTTCTTCTTTTGACCTTTCTTCATAGTCGATAAAGTTTGTACACGCACTGTCTCCACAACTCGAAACGTTGCTCCCGTACCTCGAGATACTTCTTAAATGAATCGGGTTGCCGTTTCAACCACAAGATATAAACGACAAAACGCATCACGTTGGGTTCGACGTCGGTATAGTCAAACACCTCCAAGGGCGAATCGCTGAAATGGTCGGGGATGGGTTCACCCTGACCGTATCGCTCGTAGACACTAGTGCACTTGGAACACAAGGTCGTCCAACACCATCGATCGGCTATGGTCGTACACATTCTCGAGATCAACCAACTCAAAGCATGAGACATAATGATTTGAACCCAATTCTTTATTCACACTTTCTTATATGTACAAAAAACGTCGTGCCTGATTGGTTCTTACGTAAAAATCGACTCTGATTGGATAACACGAAAAAGAAGGCGAAAAAAAGACTTAGTCCGAATCTGAAAAGTAATGAGCATAGTTCGTGTTCTTACAATCTTGACCGTACTCATTATCACAGTCTTCCTCATAGGTATCCATGGCATAATATTTACAATTTCTCCAATCACATTTACCGGGTCTCCACTTCAGGGCTTCCTCCTCGTCCCCCTTCACATAGAATGCTTGACGGATACTCTCTCTACACTCACCACACAGGTCATCCTCCTCCGCTTCAAGGGCACGGAAGAAAAACCGATCCTTCCACAGATCACGCTGACGCATGATATCGTAGATCAACTCTTCCAACTTCAGACACGTTTCCTTGTGAGCGCACCTGTTGAACGTCAGTATCTCCTCCACCTTGGGACTCTGGTCTGACTCCCTCACCCGTCGTGACAGGTCGCGAGCGAACCGCAAGGGTTCAAACAGATCACGGATGACATCGCTCATCATGTACGTGAGGTTATTCGTGGCGATCAAACAGGCGCGCTCGGCGTCCAGGGAGGGATCCCGACAATGAACGAATTTGAATTGACCGCTACCACTTCTGTACATCACGCGACACCACTCACCACAGAACAAAAACACGTGTTCGTTCTTCTTCATCATCTCCAAAATCGTACCACCCCAGTCAGGACGACGTCTCATCAAGAGCTCAAAAGACCACAGACTATCGGGTATTTGACCTAACGGTTCGAAGAGATTGTCAAAAATGTACATGTCCACTCTGACATCCGGAATGGCATCGAGATCTCTTAAAGTGTGTACCTTCTGATCCACGATCTGCTCCACGAGGTCCCGAATCTGGTTCGAGTTGCTATAGTAAGTCATCTTGAAACCCACCCTCAGACAAACTCGTTAAACTTCTTTCCTTTTCGATCCGCTCGCTTCGTGATCTGCAAGTCCGACAAATGAGGATAGCAACTACGGTCGCACCAGTCAATCAAGTGCCTCTGGAGCCTATAGTACAAAGGAGAGACAAGACGTAACTCCAATTCAATTATCCTCCCGTGTAACGGTCTTTCGCCTTCTTTTTCGATTGTATCCAAAACGTCAGAAGCTCGATTCAACTGCTGTCTCAGATCTTCAAGGATCTCTTCAAAGTCCCTGTCAGTCAAAATCCTACAGGTCATCACCGCGTCAAGAGCAAGTCGAGAATGATTCACTGCGTCCAACGGGCTCCTTTTATACCCGCGCCGTGGATCCACTTTCACTCCGTACTTTCCCGGATCACGTGCCCACTTCAGATCCCGCCAATCGGAACGAAGACCGTCACATGATCCCATCACACCACACGTCACTGATTGGTCGTCAAAAACGTCCATAAAGTCGAACCACGCATTCCATCACGAGTCACTTTTCAGCAGAAGTCGTCATGGATTCACACGTCGAACCCGTCAGGAAAAAGAAAAAATCGTCCAAAAAGAAACTGGAACTGCTCTTGCCCCAGAGAGTGGAAGGAGAAGTAGGAGGTAAACAACTACAATCCACTTTAGATAGATGGTTATTCAAAAAACCTCGTGCCAGACTCCGTTTCAACGAACGCGTCCTCTTCAAAGAAATCACCCCGGACTCGGTCAGTTGGACCACCGTCCCTCTCAAAGGCTTCTCGCGACCCTGGAGCGCCTTTTCGATCCAACGTCAAGAATGTAGAAGCCAAATGAAAAGTAACCATCGCAAGCGAAGGCAAAGACCGACCCCCAAGAACGTGCGAAAAACCACCCACATCCTAGAAACCATGCGACGTGAAAACACCTTGTTGGGATACTAACTCGTTCTCTATCTTCACAGACTCAAAGCTACCTGCCATTCAAGGCGGATGCATGACCGTGATCAGAGACTCACCTCCTCGAACCGTGCAAGTCCTGGAAGCCATGGGACTCGACAAATTCAAGAAAGACGACCTCGTAGAAGTATCACCTGAAGTGGATGACCGAGGAGAATTCACCGAAGTCCAAGTGTTGGAGGAATTCGACCCCGATCAGTTCCTGAACCAACTGAAACCCCAAGATCCCACTTGCCCGCGTTGTATGGTACCCATGGAATATGGAAGAGTGAAAACCCCAGACGGTGGTACCTGGTGGGAGTATTACCGATGCCCCTCTTCCAGATTCTACACCAAGTGTTATGTGACCTGTGGCGTCAAAGAGGTGGGCACTTACCTGAGACGCGTCGAAGAACAGACCCACCCCTGCTACAGGAACATCGACCCGGCTCGTTTCCGATGTCTATGCAGCAAATCCCTGGTCTTAGCCACCTCCCACTCCCAGTCCAACCCAGACAGGCTCTATCTCAAGTGTCCCAAGCGTACCTGCAAGTTCTTTCAATGGATCGACGAATACCCACGAGGAGTCGCCGAAGCCATACTGATCAATGGACAGGCCCCAAACTAAGAAAAAGACACACACAGTTTTTTTTGTAAAAACACACTCTGATTTTTATTTCACACTATTTACACGTTGGGTAATTTGTCCTCCGCGTCGATCATGGCTCGCATCGTTACTTGATCACAATGGTTGAAAGTACTATAATAATCGTTTATTGATTGATATCCCGAAGAAAAAGAGGGCGCCGGTCAATAGGACCGTGCACACGTCCCACCCTGTAATAAGTGGAATGACCAATAAAAAGTTGTTTTTGTTCTATTTTCAGACTCCATGTCTCGATTTCCTAACCCTCAATGTCTATGGTGCAAGGAAGGATACACTTTCAAACACAGTATCAGAGACTACTTCCTGACACCCTGTTGCGACCAATTCTTTCACGGAACCTGTAAAGCCCTCCACACTGAGCGGTTGAAACCCTCCGAAAGACTCTGCCCTCATTGCAAAGCCGTGAATTTCGGACTGCCTCCCGATGACAATCCCAAAACCAAGTCCTAAAGAGGTAAGCGCTTCGATGGTCTAATGGTTAAGACGTTGAGTTGTGGCCTCAAAGACCCAGGTTCGATTCCTGGTCGGGGCATTAAATTTTTTCTTTTTTCTTTTTAGAGACCCCTGGCCTGTAAAATCCGTTTGGACGAACCCCACCCCGACGAAAAAATCACGCAACAAACCATGTACATTCTCTCGTTAAAGGATCTTTATTAGTGTTACAGGCATGAATAAAAATGTTTTTTCACTCCTCTGATTCTGGTGGTGGTGGTGATTTTTTTACAATTTGTTTGATAAATGCTCGGTACGCCAACTCGTCTCGGTCCTCCCAACTGCTCTTCCACACTTCCCATCCGTCCTCAAATCCATCCGACAACTTCTCCAAACACACAGGGTCTTTAAACGAGATGGACTGGTCATCAAACATCTTCTCAGACAGCATTCTTCTGAACCTCATCACCTCATCCGCCAGCTTCACCACCTCTTTCCTCAGAACGACATCCATAGCGTAAGAAACGGCGCATTTCATTATCTTTCCAAGAATACCGTCATGAACAGCATCCATCACCCTCGCGGCAAGTTCTTCTATCTTCTCCTCTTCAGAAACCTCATCCGCCTTCGTCTTGCTCTCCTCTGAAGACATGTCTTATTATCGTCGATCTCAAAACAACAATACTCACTCCACACTCACGCAAACCCTTTTATTTCTTCCATCCGAACCTCGATATCGTGGATTGGCTATCGCCTTATTTGGACATGCGCGTCACAACCTCGATCTCATATTCTCCTTATTTGGGTATGTGCGAAAAATGGCGGCCATCTTGTTTATGCAAATCGAAAATACTGCCATCTGATTGGTCGAGAGCCAATTTTAATGATATGCACTGCCTTCTGATTGGTTACCGCCCCTACAGACGTCCTTTACTACTGGCCTTGGTGTGCAGTGAAATAGACACATGTAAAACGATGGCACGCTCAGTTTCAAGCTTCTAGGCCGAAATATAGCCCCACTTCACTTTAACACTGAAAGAGTAGCCGAGACGCGCCTTACGCGAATCGTGATTTTCACCAACTTCGGCTGGATTTCCCGGAGCTTGGGGGATATTTTCCAATCCTGATGGCCTTGGCTTGCAGTGAAATGGACACAGCAAAACTTTTTGAACGCTCACTTTCGAGCTCCTGGGCCGAACTATAGCCCCATTTTACTTTAAGACTGAAAGAGTAGCCGAGACCGCGTTACGCGCATCGTGATTTTCACCAACTTCGGCTGGATTTCCCGGAGCTTGGGAGGTATTTTCCAATCCTGATGGCCTTGGCTTGCAGTGATATGGACACAGCAAAACTTTTTGAATGCTCACTTTCGAGCTTCTGGGCCGAACTATAGCCCCACTTCACTTTAAGACTTAAAGAGTAGCTGAGACCGCGTTACGCGCATCGTGATTTTGACCATCTTCAGCTAGATTTCCAGGAGGTTGGGGGATATTTTCCACTCCGGATGGCCTTGGCTTGCAGTGAAATGGACACAGCAAAACGTTTTGAACGCTCAATTTTGAACTTCTAAGCGGAAATATCGCCCCACTTCACTTTAAGACTTAAAGAGTAGCCGAGACCGCCTTACGCGCATCGTGATTTTGACCATCTTCAACTCGATTTCCCGGAATTGTGAAGATATTTTCCAGCCCCGAGGACTCTAAAGTAACTCCTGATGGCTTTGGTTTACAGTGAAATAGAGAGAGAAAAACATTTTAAACACTCACTTTCGAGCTTCTGGGCCGAAATATAGCCCCACTTTACTTTAAGACTGAAAGAGTAGCCAAGACCGCAATACGCGCATCGTGATTTTGACCAAGGAACTTGGGGTTATTTTCGAGTCCCGGAGAGTCTAAGCTAACTCCTGATGGCCTTGGTTTGCAGTGAAATGGACACAGGTAAAACGATCGCATGTTCGGGTTCGAGCTTCTGGGCCGAGATATAGCCGCACTTCACTTTAAGACTGAAAGAGTAGCCGAGACCGCGTTACGCGCATCGTTATTTTGACCAACTTCGGCTCGATTTGCCGGAACTTGGGGTATATTTTCCATTCCCGGGAAATCTAAACTAACTCCTGATGGCCTTGGTTTGCAGTAAAATGGACACAGAAAAACTTTATGAACGCTCACTTTCGAGCTTCTGGGCTGAAATATAGCCCCAATTCACTTTAAGACTGAAACAGTAGCAAGACCGCCTTACGCGCATCGTGATTTTGACCAACTTCAGCTCGATTCCCCGGAACTTGGAGGATATTCTCCAGTCCCGGAGACTCTAAACTAGCTCTTGCTGGCCTTGGTTTGCAGTGAAAGGGACACAGCAAAACTTGTTGAACGCTCGGTTTCGAGCTTATCGGCCGAAAAGTAGCCCCACTTCACATAAGACTGAAAGAGTAGCCGAGACCGCCTTACGCGCACCGTGCTTTTGACCAACTTCGCCTCGATTTGCCGGAACTTGGGGCATATTTTCCAGTCCCGGGGACTCTAAACTAGCTTATGATGCCCTTGATTAGCAGTGAAATGGACACAGCATAACTTTTTGAACGCTCACTTTCGAGCTTCTGGGCCGAAATATAGCCCCACTTCACTTTAAGACTGAAACAGTAGCAAGACCGCCTTACGCGCATTGTGATTTTGACCAACTTCGGCTCGATTTCCCAGAACTTGAAGGATATTTTCCATTCCCGGGGACTCTAAACTAACTCGTTATGGCCTTGGTTTACAGTGAAATGCACACTGCAAAACTTTTTGAACGCTCACTTTCGAGCTTCTGGACCGAAATATAGCCGCACTTCACTTTAAGACTTAAAGAGTAGCCAAGACCGCCGTACGCCCATCGTGATTTTCATCAACTTTGGCTCGATTTGCCGGAACTTGGGGGATATTTTCCAGCCCCGGCGACTCTAACCTAACTCCTGATGGCCTTAGTTTTGAGTGAAATGGGCACAGGTAAAAGGAGCGCACGCTCGGTGTCGAGCTGCTACGAAGAAATATAGCCCCATTTTATTCTAAAACTGAAAGAGTAGCCGAGACCGCCTTAAGCGCATTATAATTTTGAGCAACTTTGGCTCGATTTGCCGGAACTTGGGCAATCTTTTCCAGTCCCGGGGACTCTAAACTAACTCCTGATGGCCTTAGTTTTCGGTGAAATGGACACAGGGAAAAGGGGCGCACGCTGGGTGTCGAGCTTCTAGGCCGAAATATAGCCCCACTTCATTTTGAGACTAAAAAAGTAGCCGAGAGCGCCTTACGCGCAACGTGATTTTTAGCAACTTTGGCTCGATTTGCCGGAACTTGGATGATATTTTCCAGTCCTGACGACTCTAAACTAACTCCTGATGGCCTTAGTTTTCAGTGAAATGGACACAGGTAATAGGAGCGCACGCTGGGAGTCGAGCTTCTAGGCCAAAATATACCCCCACCTCATTTTAAGACTAAAAGAGTAGCCGAGACCGCCTTACGCGCATCGTGATTTTCACCAACTTTGGGTCGATTTGCTGGAAATTGGAGGATATTTTCCAGTCTCGGGGACTCTAAACTAACTCCTGATGGCCTTAGTTTTCAGTGAAATGGACACAGGTGAAAGAAGCACACGCTGGGTGTCGAGCTTCTATGCCGAAATATAATCCCACTTTATTTTAAGACTGCAAAAGTGGACGAGACCGCCTTACACGCATTGTGATTTTAAGAAACTTTGGCTCGATTTGCCGGAACTTGAGGGATATTTTCCAGTCCCGGGGACTCTAAACTAACTCCTGATGGCCTTAGTTTTCAGTGAAATGGACACAGGTAAAAGTAGCGCACGCTGGGTTTCGAGCTTCTAGGCCGAAATATAGCACCTCTTCATTTCAAGACTAAAAGAGTAGCCGACACCGCCCTGCGCGCATCGCGATTTTGACCAACTTCGGCGCATTTTCCCGGAACTTAGGGGATATTTTCCAGTCCTGAGGACTCTATACTAACTCGTGATTGCCTTGTTTTGAAGTGAAATGGACACAGCAAAACTTTTTTAACCTTTCCTTTCGAGCTTCTGGGCCGAAAGAAAACCCCACTTTACTTTAAGGTATTAGTATAACCCATTTGACCATCCGCGCGCGGTCCGCTCTAGCGTTCGTGGCTTTAACAAAAACCCATATAAACTGTATATTTACTGGAAGCTTAATAACTACAGATTATGACCTGACCTGTTTAAAACGGTAAAAATTTACCGTGTTTCGAAAATGTGAATATATTTACAAAGCTTCACGAACCTATAAATCAAGGTATACGCCCGCTAAATTTAGGTCGGAGAAAACGATTAACATGGCATCCGTTTCTTCACACCTTGACCTCAAAAACCGTGTCTCAGATTTTTGGCACATGCGTTTGTTATTATTTTACAAGAGGATAAAGTTAGAAAAGGGAAAAAAATAGGACTGCCCGCGAAAAAAAGGCATAACTTTTTAATGAAAAGAGTAATCAGAATTCGCAGACACAGTTTTGTCGGCGATAGTTCTGACAACATTCTCTCCGAATTTCAGCCAATTTGGTCCAGGGGCTGCCGACCTGGAACTCGAAATGCACGTACAACTCGCCTATTTTTTACTTTCGAGAAACAGAGAAAAAATAAAATTCGGCGGCATCCAAGTGTTAAGAGATTATCACACCAAGGGAGACACCGCAGAGGAATCAACTTTCTGTATAACAATAGGACTGTGACAGTTAACATGGAACAGGTACAAATTTCCGCGACGGCGCGCGGTAAATTATTCACCAGTGAATAAACCGCTTTTTCATGTGTGAAGTCAGAATTCCAAAGTTAGTAAACGTGAAATTATCTTTTGATTTACTATATTAACGTTCGAAATTTTACGTATCGGTTGACTAATCTTCAAAATTATGACCATGCCACTGTTAACATGCCGAAGGCCCGTAGAAGGTTCCCGAGAAAATGCAAGCGCACAAAGGGAAACGCTGGAGAGGACGTCGTAAACGGGACTACATCGACTGATGTTGATGCAAAGGCAAAGATACTGGAAGAAATGACAATAGCTGGGTCGTCAATCTCCTCTGCTTCGACAGTTTCTTGCGACAGTATTTTAGCGCGGCTTGCGCTCATTTTGGCTTGCTCGCTGGCTTCGTGATCGCGATCGTTGTCACGTTCATCCAGCAATTTTTCTTGATTGTAAAACGAACCCTTTGCCGCTTTCCGCTAATTTAGCGGCCCACTCTTTGTTGAAAGTGTTTTTCGCCTTCTTTGGCCTTCCTTTAGCCGGTGAAAACGGGCAAGATCGCTTTGTCTTCTTCGAAGACATCTGCCACTGATTATGGCGCGCGAATCGCGTGTCAACTCAGCATGATCTTGATGTCATGTGACTTCTTGCCTCGATAATTAATTCATTTGACAGAACTTGTCAACTCTCAATTAAGTAATTAATATGCAAAACAATCTTTCTCGCGCAACAACTAGCGGCAGAAATAAGATTTTTTCGTGGAGTTTTTTTTATCTTAAAGATTACTTTATGATTTATCCAACCGCTTAAAAAAGTAAAATTATACAAAATTGCAAATTTTCCCCTTACTGATAACTTAAGACTCATAGAGTGGCCGAGACCGCCTTGCGCGCATCGTGATTTTGACCAACTTACGCTCGATTTCCCGGAACTTGGCGGATATTTTCCAGTCCCGGGGACTCTAAACTAACTCCTCGTGGCCTTGGTTTGCAGTGAAATGGACACAGCAAAACTTTTTGAACGCTCGTTTTCGAGTTTCTGAGCCGAAATATAGCCCCACTTCTTTTTAAGACTTATAGAGTAGCCGAGCCCGCCTCTCGCGCATCGTGATTTTAACCAACTTCGTCTCGAATTCTCGGAACTTCGGGGATTTTTTCCAGTCCCTGGGACTCTAAACTAACTCCTGATCGACTTGGTTTGCAATGAAAGGGACACTGCAAAACTTTTTGAACGCTCACTTTCGAGCTTCTGGGCCGAAATCTAGCCCCACTTAACCTTAACACGCTCGTTTTCTAGGTTCATGGCTGAAATATACCCTCACTTCACTTTAAGACTGATAGAGTAGCCGAGACTGCCTTGCGCGCATGGTGATTTTGACGAACTTCGGCCCAATTTCCCGGAAATTGGGGGATATAGTCCAGTCCCGGGGACTCTAAACTTACTCCTTATGTACTTGCTTTTCAGTGAAATGGACACAGCAAAACCTTTTGAACGCTCCCTTTCGAGCTTCTGGGCCGAAATAAAGCCCCACTTTACTTTAAGACTCGTAGGGTAGCCGAGACCGCCTTGCGCAAATCGTGATTTTGACCAACTTCGGCTCGATTTCCCGGAACTTGGGGGATATTTTTCAGTTTCGGGCACTCTAAACTAACTCCTGGTGGCCTTGGTTTGCAGTGAAATCGACACAGCAAAACCTTTTGAACTTTCACTTTCGAGCTTCTGGGTCGAAATATAGCCCCACTTCACTTTACGACTAGAAGACTGGGCGAGACCGCCTTGCGCGCATCGTGATTTAGGCCAACCTCGGCTCGATTTCCCGAAACTTAAGTGATATTTTTCAGTCCCGGGAACTCTAAACTAACTCCTGATGGTCTTGGTTTGCAGTAAAATGGACAGAGCAAAACCTTTTAAACCCTATCTGTCGAGCGCCTGGGCCGAAATATACTCCCACTTCACCTTAAGACTTAAAGACTAGCAAAAACTGCCTTCCGCGCATAGTAATTTTTCTCAACTTCGGCTCAATTTCCCGGAACTTGGGGGATATTTTTCAGTCCCGGGGACTGTAAACTAACTCCTGATGGCCTTGGTTTGCAGTGAAATGGACACAGAAAAACTTTTTGAACGCTCACTTTCGAGCTTCTGGGCTGAAATTTAGCCCCACTTCACTTTAGGACTCATAGGGTAGCCGAGACCGCCTCACGCGCATCGTGATATCGACCAACTTCGGCTCGATTTCCAGGACCTTCGGGGATATTTTCCAGTCCCGGGGTCTCTAACCAAACTCCTTATGGCCTTGGTTTGCAGTGAAAAGGACACAGAAAAACTTTTTGAACGGTCACTTTCGAGCTTCTGGGCCGAAATATAGCTCAACTTCACTTTAAGACTGAAAGAGTAGCCGAGATCGCCTTACCCGGAATGTGATTTCCCGGAATTTTGGAGATATTTTGCAAACCCGGGAACCCTAAACTAACACCTGATGGCCTTGGTTTGCAGTGAAATGGACAAAGGTAAAACGACTGAACGCTCACTTTCGAGGTTCTAGGCCGAAATATAGCCCCACCTCACTTTAAGACGGAAAGAGTAGCCGAGACCACCTTACGCGCATCGTGATTTTCACCAACTTCGGCTCGATTTCCAGGAACTTGGGGGATATTTTCCAGGCCCGGGGACTCTAGACTAACTCCTTATGGCCTTGCTTTGCAGTGAAATGGACACACAAAAACTTTTTGAACGTTCACTTTCGAGCTTCTGGGCCGAAATATAGCCCAACTTCACTTTAAGACTGAAAAAGTAGCCGAGATCGCCTTACGCGAATTGTGATTTTGACCGACTTCGGCTCGATTTCCCGGAACTTTGGAGATATTTTCCAAACCTGGCAAGTCTAAACTAACTCCTGATGACCTTGGTTTGCAGTGAAATGGATAACTGTAAAACGATCGCACGGTCACTTTGGAGCTGCTAGGCCGAAATATAGCCCCACTTCACCTTAAGACTGAAAGAGTAGCCGACACCGCCTTACGCGCATCGTGATTTTGACCAACTTCGGCTGGATTTCCCGGAGGTTGGGGCATATTTTCACTCCTGATGGCCTTGGTTTGCAGTGAAATGGACACAGCAAAACCTTTTGAACGATTACTTTCGAGCTTCTGGACCGAACTATAGCCCAACTTCACTTTAAAACTGAGAGAGTAGTTGACACCGCCTTACGCGCATCGTGATTTTGACAAACTTTGGCTCGATTTCCCGGAACTTGGGGGAAATTTTCCAGTCTCGGAGACTCTAAACTAACTCCTAATGGCCTTAGTTTTCACTGAAATGGACACAGGCAAAAGGAGCGCATGCTCGGTGTCGTTGTTCCAGTCCGAAATATAGGCCCACTTCATTTTAAGACTCAAAGAGTAGCCGAGACCGCCTCACGCCCAGCGTGATTTTGAGCAATTTTGGCTCGATTTGCCGAAAGTTGGGAGATATTTTCCAGTCCCAGGGACTCTAAACTAACTCCTGATGGCCTTAGTTTTCAGTGAAATGGACACAGGTAAAAGAAGGATACGCTCGGTGTTGAGCTTCTAGGCCGAAATATAGCCCTACTTCATTTTAAGACTAAAAGAATAGCCGAGACTGCCTGACGCGCATCGTGATTTTGGGTAACTTTGGCTCGATTTGCCGGACATTGAGCGATATTTTCCAGTCCCAGGGACTCTAAACTAACTCCTGATGGGCTTAGTTTTCAGTGAAATGGACACAGGTAAAAGAAGCGCTTCCTCGGTGTCGAGCTTCTAGACCGAAATATTGCCCCACTTTATTTTAAGACTGAAACAGTAGCCGAGACCGCCTTACGCGCATCGTGATTTTCAGCAACTTTGGCTTGATTTGCCGGAACTTAGGGGATATTTTCCAGTCCCAGGGACTCTTAATTAACCCTTGATGGCCTTAGTTTTCAGTGAAATGGATACAGGTAAAAGAAGCGCACGCTGCGTGTCGAGGTTCTAGGCCGAAATATAGCCCCACTTTATTTTAAGACTGAAAGAGTAGCCGAGACCGCCTTACGCGCACCGTGCTTTTGAGCAATTTTGGTTCGAATTGCCGGAACTTGAATGATATTTTCCAGTCCCGGGGACTCTAAACTAACTCCTGATGGCCTTGGTTTGCAGTAAAATGCACGCCGCAAAACTTTTTGAACTATCATTTTCGAGCTTCTGGGCCGAAATATAGCCCCACTTCACTTTAAGACTCATTGAGTAGCCGAGACCGCTTTCCGCGCTCCGTGATTTTCACCAACTTCGGCTCGATTTCCTGGAGCCTGGGGGATATTTTCCAGTCCCGGGGACTGTAAACTAACTCTTCATGGCCTTGGTTTGCAGTGAAATTGACACAGGAAAACTTTTTTAACGCTCACTTTCGAGCATCTGGGACGAAATATAGCCCCACTTCACTTTAAGACTCATAGAGTAGCCAAGAGCGCCTTGCGCGCATCGTGACTTTCACCATTTTCACCATTTCGGCTCCATTTCCAGGACCTTGGCGGATATTTTCCAGTCCCGGGGACTCTAAACTAACTCCTTATAGCCTTGGTTTGCAGTGAAAGAGACACAGAAAAACTTCTTTAACGCTCACTTTCAAAGTTCTAGGCCGAAATATAGGCCCACTTCACTTTAAGACTCCTAGACTAGCCGAGACCGCCTTGCGCGCATCGTAATTTTGACTAACTTCGGCTCGATTTACCGGAACTTCGGGGATATTTTCCAGTCCTCGGGACGCTAACTTAACTGCTGATGGCCTTAGTTTGCAGTGAAATGGACACAGCAAACCTTTTTAAGCGCTCCCTTTCGACCTTCTGGGCTGAAATATAGCCCCACTTCACTTTTGAGACACATACAGTAGCCGAGATTACCTTCCGCGCATCGTGATTTTGACCAACTTCGGCTGGAGTTGCCGGAATTGGGGGATATTTTAAATTCCCGGGGACTGTAAACTAACTCCTGATCGCCTTGGTTTGCAGTGAAATGGATACAGAAAAACTTTTTTAACACTCCCTTTCGAGCTTGCGGGCCGAAATATAGCCCCACCTTACTTTAAGACTCATAGAACAGCCGAGACCGCGTTTCGCGCATCGTGATTTTAAGCAACTTTAGCTCGATTTCTCTGAATTTGAGGGATATTTTCCACTTCCGGGGACTCTAAACTAACTCCTAAAACCGTTGGTTTGCAGTGAAATGGACACAGCAAAACTTTTTGAAGGCTCACTTTTGAGCTTCTGGGTCGAAATATAGCCCCACTTCACTTTAAGACTCATAGAGTAGCCGAGACCGCCTTACGGGCATCCTGATTTTAAGCAACTTTGGCTTGATTTGCGCGAGCTTGGGTGATATTTTCCAGTCCCGGGCACTCTAAACTAACTCCTGATGCCCTTAGTTTTCAGTGAAATGGACACAGGTAAAAGTAGCTTACGCTGGGTTTCAAGCTTCTAGACCGAAATATTGCCCCACTTCATTTCAACACTAAAAGAGTAGCCGAGACCGCCTTACGCGCATCGTCATTTTGAGCAACTTTGGCCCGACTTGCCGGAACTTGAGGGACTTTTTCCAGTCCCGGGTACTCTAAACTAACTCCTGATGGCCTTAGTTTTCACTGAAATGGACACACGTAAAAGGAGCGCACACTGGGTGTCGAGCTTCTAGGTCCAAATATAGCCCCACCTCACTTTAAGACTCATAGAGTAGCCGAGCCGCCTTGAGCGCATCGTGATTTTCACCAAATTCAGCTCTATTTCCCGGAACTTGGGGAATATTTTCCAGTCCCGGGGACTCTAAACTAACTCCTGATGGTTTTGGTTTGCAGTAAAAGGGACAAAGGAAAACTTTTTAAAGGCTCACTTTCAAGCTTCTGGGCCAAAATATACCCCCACTTCACTTTAAGTCTTATAGAGTAGCCGAGACGGCCTTGCGCGCATCGTGACTTTGACCAACTTTGGCGCGATTTCCCGGAAGTTAGAAGATATTTTCCAGTCCCAGGGACTCTAAACTAACTCCTGATGGCCTTGGTTTGCAGTAAAATGGACGCCGCAAAACTTTTTGGACTATCATTTTTGAGCTTCTGGGCCGAAATATAGCCTAACTTCACTTTAAGACTCATTGAGTAGCCGAGACCGCTTTCCGCGGTCTGTGATTTTCACCAACTTCAGCACGATTTCCCGGAGCTTGGGGGATATTTTCCAGTCCCGGGGATTGTAAACTAACTCTTCATGGCCTTGGTTTGCAGTGAAATTGACAAAGGAAAACTTTTTTAACGCTCACTTTCGAGCCTCTGGGACGAAATATAGCCCCACTTCACTTTAAGGCTCATAGAGTAGCCGAGAGCGCCTTGCGCGCATCGTGACTTTCACCAACTTCGGCTCCATTTCCAGGACCTTGGCGGATATTTTCCAGTCCCGGGGACTCTAAACTAACTCCTTATGGCCTTGGTTTGCAGTGAAAGAGACGCAGAAAAACTTCTTTAACGCTCACTTTCAAAGTTCTAGGCCGAAATATAGGCCCACTTCACTTTAAGACTCCTAGAGTAGCCGAGACCGCCTTGCGCGCATTGTAATTTTGACTAACTTCGGCTCGATTTACCGGAACTTCGGGGATATTTTCCAGTCCTCGGGACGCTAAACTAACTGCTGATGGCCTTAGTTTGCAGTGAAATGGACACAGCAAACCTTTTTGAGCGCTCCCTTTCGACCTTCTGGGCTGAAATATAGCCCCACTTCACTTTTGAGACACATACAGTAGCCGAGACTACCTTCCCCGCATCGTGATTTTGACCAACTTCGGCTGGAGTTGCCGGAATTGGGGGATATTTTAAATTCCCGGGGACTGTAAACTAACTCCTGATCGCCTTGGTTTGCAGTGAAATGGATACAGAAAAACTTTTTTAACACTCCCTTTCGAGCTTCCGGGCCGAAATATAGCTCCACTTTACTTTAAGAGTCATAGAACAGCCGAGACCGCGTTTCGCGCATCGTGATTTTAAGCAACTTTGGCTCGATATCTCTGAACTTGAGGGATATTTTCCACTTCCGGGGACTTTAAACTAACTCCTAAAACCGTTGGTTTGCAGTGAAATGGACACAGCAAAACTTTTTGAAGGCTCACTTTTGAGCTTCTGGGTCGAAATATAGCCCCACTTCACTTTAAGACTCATAGAGTAGCCGAGACCGCCTTACGGGCATCCTGATTTTAAGCAACTTTGGCTTGATTTGCGCGAGCCTGGGTGATATTTTCCAGTCCCGGGCACTCTAAAATAACTCTTGATTACCTTAGATTTCAGTGAAATGGACACAGGTAAAAGGAGCCACGCTCTGTGTCGAGCTTCTATGCCAAAATATAGCCCCACTTTATTTTAACACAGAATGAGTAGCCGAGACCGCCTTACGCGCATCGTGATTTTGAGCAACTTTTGCTCGATTTGCCGGAACTTGGGGGATATTTTGCAATCCCGCGGACTCTAAACTAACTCCTAATGGCCTTAGTTTTCAGTGAAACGGAGACAGGTAAAAGGAGCGCACGCTTGGTGTCGAGCTTCTAGGCCGAATTATAGCCCCACTTCATTTTAAGACTGAAAGAATAGCCGAGACCGCCTTACGCGCATCGAGATTTTGAGCAGCTCTGGCTCCATTTGCCGGAAGTTGGGGGATATTTTCCAGTCCCGGGAACTTTAAACCAACTCCTCATGTTCTTGGTTTTCAGTGAAATGGACACAGGTAAAAGGAGCGCACGCTGGGTGTCGAGCCTCTAGGCCAACATATAGCCCCACTTCATTTTAAGACTGGAAGAGTAGCCGAGAACGCCTTACGCACATCGTGATTTTGAGCAACTTTGGCTCGATTTCCCGGAACTTGGGGGATATTTTCCAGTCCCGGGGACTCTAAACTAACTCCTGATGGCCTTAGTTTTCAGTGAAATGGACACAGGTAAAAGGAGCGCACGCTGGGTGTGGAGCTTCACGGCCGAAATATAGCCCTACTTCATTTTAAGATTAAAAGAGTAGCCGAGACCGCCCTACGCGCATCGTGATTTTGAGCAACTTTGGCTTGATTTGCCGTGATTTGGGGGATATTTTCCAGTCCCGAAAACTCTAAAGTAATTCTGGATGGCCTAAGTTTTCACTGAAATGGACACTGGTAAAAGGAGCGCACGCTGGGTGTCGAGCTTCTAGGTCGAAATATAGCCCTACTTCATTTTAAGACAAAGAGTAGCCGAGAGTGCCTTGTGCGCATCGTGATTTTCAGCAAATTTGGCTCAATTTGCTGGAACTTGGGGGTTATTTTACAGTCCTGGGGACTCTAAACTAACTCCTGAATGCCTTGGTTTGCAGTGAAATGGACACAGCAAAAATTTTTGAACGCTCACTTTCGAACTTCTGGGCCGAAATACAGCCCCACTTTACATTAAGAATCAAAGACTAACCGAGACGGCCTTGCGCGCATCGTGATTTTCACCAACTTCGGCTCGATTTCCCTGAACTTGGGGCATATTTTCTAGTGCCAGGAACTCCAAACAAACTGTTGATGGCCTCTGTTTGCAGTCAATTGGACACAGCAAAACTTTTTGAACGCTCGGTCCCGAGCTTCTGGGCGGAAAGATACCCCCTACGTCGCTTTAAGACTCATAGAGTTTCGAAAACCGCCCTGCGCGCATCGTGATTTTGACAAACTACGGCTCGATTTCCTGGAACTTGGGAGTTATTTTTCAGGTCCGGGGATTCTAAACTAACACCTGCTGGCCTTGGTTTGCAGTGAAATGGACAGAGCAAAACTTTTTAACTGCTTAGTTTCGAGCTTCTGGGCCGAAATATAGCCGCACCTTATTTTAAGACTCATAGAGTAGCCGAGACCGCCTTACGCGCATCATGATTTTGCCCAACTTCAGCTCGATTTCTAGGAACTTGAGGGATATTTTCCAGACCTCAGGATTCTAAACTAACTCATGATGCCCTTGGTTTGCAGTGAAAAGGTCACAGCCAAACTTTTTGAACGCTCGCTATCGAGCTTCTGGGCCAAAATATAGCCCCACTTCACTTTAAGACTGATAGAGAAGCCGAGACCGCCTTGCCCGCATTTTGATTTTGGCCGACTTCGGCTCGATGTTCCGGAACTTGGGGGATATTTTTCAGTCCCGGGGACTCTAAACGGACTCCTGATGGCCTTAGTTTTTAGTGAAATGGACACAGATAAAAGGAGCGCACGCTGGGTTTCGAGCTTCTCGGCCGAATTACAGCCCCACTTCATTTTAAGACTGAAAGAGAAGCCGAGACCGCCTTATGCGCATCAAGATTTTCAGCAACTTTGGCTCCATTTGCCGGAAGTCGGGGGATATTTTCCCGTCCCGGGAACTTTAAACCAACTCCTGATGGCCTTAGTTTTCAGTAAAATAGACAAGGTAAAAGGAGCGCACGCTGGGTGTCGAGCTTCTAGACAAAACTATAGCCCCATTTCATTTTAAGACTGAACGAGTAGCCGAGACCACCTTACGCGCATCGTGATTTTGAGCAACTTTGGCTTGATTTGCCGTGACTTGGGAGATATTTTCCAGTCCCGGGGACTCTAAACTAATTCCTGATGGCCTAAGTTTTCACTGAAATGGACACAGGTAAAAGGAGCGCACGCTGGGTGTCGAGCTTCTAGGCCGAAATACAGCCCCACTTCATTTTAAGACTAAAAGAGTAGCCGAGACTGCCTTATGCGCATCGTGATTTTCAGCAAATTTGGCTCAATTTGCTGGAACTTGGGAGTTATTTTACAGTCCTGGGCACTCTAAACTAACTCCTTATGGCCTTGGTTTGCAGTGAAACTGACACAGCAAAACTTTTTCAACGCCCACTTTCGAGCTTCTGGGCCGAAATATAGCCCCACTTTACTCTAAGACTCAAAGACTAGCCGAGACGGCCTTGCGCGCATCGTGATTTTCACCAACTTCGGCTCGATTTCCCTGAACTTGGGGCATATTTTCGAGTCCCAGGGACTCTAAACAAAATGGTGATGGCCTTGGTTTCCAGTCAATTGGACACAGCAAAACTTTTTGAACGCTCCGTCTCGAGCTTCAAGGCCGAAAGATAACCCCACTTCCTTTTAAGACTCATACAGTTGCGAAAACCGCCGTGCGTGCATCGTGATTTTGAACAGCTTCGGCTCGATTTCCTGCAACTTGGGAGTCATCTTCCAGGGACTCTAAACTAACACCTGCTGGCCTTGGTTTCCAGTGAAATGGACACAGAAAAACTTTTTCAACGCTCACTTACGAGCTTCTGAACCGAAATATAGCCCCACGTCACTTTAAGACTGAAAGACTAGCCGAGACCGCCCTGCGCGCATCATGATTTTGACCAACTTCAGCTCGATTTCCCGGAACTTGGGGGATATTTTCCAGTCCTGAGGACTCTAAACTAACTCCTGGTGGCCTTGGTTTGCAGTGAAATGGACAAAGCAAAACTTTTTCAACGCTCGCTTTCGAGCTTCTGGTTCGAAATATAGCCCCACTTCACTTTAAGACTCATAGAGTAACCGAGATCGCCTTCCGCGCATCGTTATTTTGAGCAACTTTTGCTCGATTTCCCGGAACTTGGGCGATATTTTCCAGTCCTGAGGACTCTAAACTAAGTCCTGTGACCCTTGGTTTTCAGTGAAATGGACACAGCAAAACTTTTTGAACGCTCGCTTTCGAGCTTCTGGGCCGAAATATAGCCCCACTTCACTTTAAGACTCATAGAGTAACCGAGATCGCCTTCCGCGCATCGTTCTTTTGAGATACTTCCGCTCGATTTCCCGGAACTTGGGGGATATTTTACAGTCCTGGGGACTCTAAACTAACTTTTGACCAAAATTAGCTTGATTTCCCGGAAGTTGGGGGATATTTTCCAGTCCCAGGGACTCTAAGCTAACTCCTGATGGCCTTGGTTTGCAGTGAATCGGACACAGCAAAGCTTTTTGAACGCTCACTTTCGAGCTTGTGGGCCGAAATATAGCCCCACTTCACTTTATGACTGAAAGAGTAGCCGAGACCGGTTTACGCGCATAGTGATTTTCACCAACTTCGGCTCGATTTAACGGAACTTGGGGGATATTTTCCAGTCCCGGGGACTCTGAGCTAACTCCTGATGGCCTTAGTTTGCAGTGAAATGGAAACAGCAAAACTTTTTGAAGGCTCAGTTTCGAGCTTCTGGGCCGAAATATAGCCCCACTTCACTTTAAGACTGAAAGAGTAGCTGAGACCGCATTGCCGGCGTCGTGATTTTGACCAACTTCGGCTGGATTTCCCGGAGCTTGAGGGATATTTTTCACTCCTAATGGCCTTGGCTTGCAGTGAAATGGACAAAGCAAAACTTTTTGAACGCTCACTTTCGATCTTCTGGGCCGAAATATGGCCCCACTTCATTTTAAGACTGAAAGAGTACCCGAGACTGCCTTGCGCGCATCGTCATTTTGACCAACTTCGGCTCTATTGCAGAAACTTGGGGGATATTTCCGAGTCCCGGGGACTGTAAACTAACTCCTGATGGCCTTGGTTTGCGGTGAAATAAAGAGAGGTAAAACCCTCGCACGCTCGGTTTCGGGCTTCTAGGCCGAAATATAGCCCCACTTTACTTTAAGAATGAAAGAGTAGCCGAGACCGCCTTCCCCACATCGTGATTTTCACCATCTTCGGTTCGATTTGCAGGAACTCTGGGGATATTTTCCAGTCCCGGGGACTCTAAACTAACTCCTTATGGCCTTGGTTTGCAGTGAATCGGACACAGCAAAACTTTTTGAACCCTCACTTTCGACCTTCTGGGCCGAAATATAGCCCCACTTCACTGTAAGACTCATAGAGTAGCTGAGACCGCCTTGCGCGCATCGTTATTTTGACCAACTTCGGCTCGATTTCCAGGAACTTAGGGGATATTTTCTAGTCCCCGGGACTCTAAACTAACTCCTGATTGCGTTGGTTTGCAGTGAAAAGGACACAGCAAAAGGTTTTGAACATTTGGTTTCGAGCTTCTGAACGAAATATAGCCCCACTTCAATTAAAGACTCATCGAGTAGCCGAGACCTCCTTACGGGCATCGTGATTTTGAGCAACTTTGGCTCGATTTGTTGGAACTTGGTGGATATTTTGCATTCCCGAGGACTCTAAACTTACTCCTGATGGCCTTAGGTTTCAGTGAAATGGACACAGGGAAAAGGAGCGCACGCTCGGTGTCAAGCCTGTAAGCCGAAATATAGCCCCACTTCATTTTAAGACTGAAACAGTAGCCGAGACCGCGTTACGCGCATCGTGATTTTGACCAACTGTGGCTCGATTTGCCGGAACTTGGGGGATATTTTCCAGTCTCTGGGACTCTAAATTAACTCCTGATTCCCTTAGTTTTCAGTGAAATGGACACAGGGAAAAGGAGCGCACGCTCGGTGTCGAGCTTCTAGGGCGAAATATGGCCCCACTTCATTTTAAGACTGAAAGAATAGCGGAGACCGCCTTACGCGCATCGTGATTTTCAGCAACTTTGGCTCGATTTGCCGGAACTTGGGAAATATTTTCCAATCCCTGGGACTCTACACTAACTCCTGATGGCCTTAGTTTTCAGTGAAATGGACACAGGCAAAAGGCGCGCACGCTCAGTGTCGAGCTTCTAGGCTGAAATATAGGCCCACTTCATTTTAAAACTGAAAGAGTAGCCGAGACCGCCTTAACGCGTGATTTTGACTAACTTTGGCTCGATTTGCTGGAACTTGAGGGACTTTTTCCATTCCCGGTGACTCTAACCTAACTCCTGAGGGCCTTAGTTTTCACTGAAATGGACACAGGTAAAAGGAGCGCACGCTGGGTGTCGAGCTTCTAGGCCCAAATATAGCCCCACTTTACTTTAAGACTCATAGAGTAGCCGAGCCGCCTTGCGCGCATCGTGATTTTCACCAACTTCGGCTCCATTTCCCGGAACTTGGGGGATATTTTCCAGTCCCGCGGACTCTAAACTAACTCCTGATGGGCTTGGTTTGCAGTGAAATGGACACAGGTAAAAGGACTTCACGCTAGGTCTCAAGCTTCTAGGCCGAAATATAGGCCCACTTTATTTTAAGACTGAAAGAGTAGCGGAGACCGCCTTTCGCGCATCGTGATTTTGAGCATCTTTGGCTCGATTTGCCGGAACTTGGGGGATATTTTCAACTCCCGGGGACTAAAACGAAAGCCTTATTGCCTTAGTTTTACTGAAATGGACACAGGTAAAAGGAGCGCACGCTGGGTGTCGCGCTTCTAGGCCGAAATAAAGCCCCACTTCATTTTAAGACTGAAAGAGTTGCTGATACCGCTTTACGCGCATAGTGCTTTTGAGCAACTTTAGCCTGATTTCACGGAACTTGGGGAAATTTTCCAGTCCTGGAGACTCTAAACTAACTCCTTATGGCCTTAGTTTTCAGTGAAATGGACACAGGTAAAAGGAGCCCACGCTGGGTGTCGAGCTTCTAGGCCCAAATATAGCCCCACTTCACTTTAAGACTCATAGAGTAACCGAGACCGTCTTGCGCGCATCGTGATTTTCACCAACTTCGGCTCAATTTGCCAGAACTTAGGGGATATTTTCCAGTCCAGGGGACTCTAAACTAACTCCTGATTGCCTTGGTTTGCAGTAAAATGGACACAGCAAAACTTTTTAAACGCTCACTTTCAAGCTTCTGGGCCGAAATATAGCCTTATTTCACTTTAAGACTCATAGAGTAGCCGAGACCGCCTTGCGCGCATGGTGATTTTGACCAACTTTGGCTCGATTTGCCGGAATTTGGGGGATATTTCCAGTTCCGGGGACTCTAACCTAACTCCTCATGGCCCTGGTTTGGAGTGAAATAGACACAGAAAAACTTTTTGAACGCTCACTTTCGAGGTTCAGAGCCAAAATATAGCCCCACTTCACTTTAAGACTCATTGAGTAGCCGAGACCGCCTTGCGCGCGTCGTGATTTTGACCAACTTTGGCTCGATTTCCTGGAACTTGGGGGATATTTTCCAGTTTCGGGGTCCCTAAACTATCTCCTGATGGCCTTGGTTTGAAGTGAAATGGACGCAGCGAAACTTTTTGAACGCTTACTTTCGAGCTTCGGGGCCAAAATATAGCTCCACTTCACTCTAAGACTCATAGATTAGCCGAGACCGCCTTGTCCGCATCGTAATTTTGACTAACTTCGGCTTGATTTCCCGGAACTTGGGGGATATTTTCCCGTCGCGAGGACTCTAAACTACCTCCTGATAGCCTTAGTTTTTAGTGAAATAGATAGAGGTATAAGGAGCGCCGCTCGATTTCAAGCTTCTAGTCCGTAATGAAGCCCCACTTCATTTTAAGACTGAAAGAGTAGCCGAGACAGCCTTACACGCATCGTGATTTTAAGCAACTTTGGCTCGATTTGCCTGAACTTGGGGTATATTTTCCGGTCCCGGGGACTTTAAACTAACTCCTGAGGGCCTTAGGTTTCAGTGAAATGGACACAGGTAAAAGTTACGCACGCTCGGTGTCGAGCTTCTAGGCCAAAATATAGCCCCACTTAATTTTAAGACTGAAAGAATAGCGGAGACCGCCTTACGCGCATCGTGATTTTCACCAACTTTGGCTCGATTTGCCGGAGCTTGGGGAATATTTTCCAGTCCCGGGAACTCTAAACTAACTCCTGATGGCCTTAGTTCGCGGTGAAATGAACACAGGTCAACGGAGCCCACGCTCCGTGTCGAGGTTCTAGGCCCGAAATATAGCCACACTTTATTTTAAGACTGAAAGAGTAGCCGAGACCGCCTTAGGCGCATCGTGATTTTAAGCAACTTTGGCTCGATTTGCCTCAACTTGGGGGATATTTTCCAGTTCCGGGGACTCTAAACTAACTCTTAATGGCCTTAGTTCTCAGTGAAATGGACACAGGTGAAAGGACCGCACGCTCGGTGTCGAGCTTCTACACCGAAATATAGCCCCACTTCATTTTAAAACTAAAAGAGTTGCCGAAACCGCCTTACGCGCATCGTGATTTCGAGCAACCTTGGCTCGATTTGCCGGAACTTAAGGGATATTTTCCATTCGAGGGGACTCTACCCTATCTCCTGATGGCCGTGGTTGGCAGTAAAATGGACACAGCAAAACTTTTTAAACGCTTACTTTCAAGCTCCTTGGCCGAAATATATTCCCACTTCACTTTAAGACTCATAGAGTGGCCGAGACCGCCGTGCATGCATCGTGATTTTGAAAAACTTCGGCTCGATCTCCCGGAAGTTGGGGGATATTTTCCAGTCCCGGGGACTCTAAACTAACTCCTGATGGCTCTGGTTGGCAGTGAAATAGACACAGCAAAACTTTTTGAACGCTCACGTTCGAGCTTCTGGGCCGAAATATAGCCCCACTTCACTTTAAGACTCATAGAGTAGCCGAGACCGCCCTGCGCGCATCGTGATTTTGACCAACTTTGGCTATATTTCCCGGAAGTTGGGGGATTTTTTCCAGTCCTATGGAGTCTAAAGTAACAGTTGATGGCCTTGGTTTGCAGTGAAAGGGACACAGCAAAACTTTTTGAACACTCACTTTTGAGCTTCTGGGCCGAAATATAGCCCCACTTCACTTTAAGACTTATAGAGTAGCCGAGACCGCCTTGCGCGCATCGTGATTTTGACCAACTTCGGGGATATTTTCCAGTCCCGGGGACTCTACACTAACTCCTGATGGCCTTGGTTTGCAGTGAAATGGACAGAGCAAAATTTTTTGAACACTCCCTTTCGAGCTTCTGGGTCGAAATATCGCCCGAGTTCACTTTAAGACTAAAAGAGTAGCCGAGACCGCCTTACGCGCATCGTGATATTGACCAACTTCGGCTCGATTTTCCGGAACTTAGGGGATATTTTCCAGTCCGGGGGACTCTAACCAAACTCCTTATGGCCTTGGTTTGCAGTGAAATGGACACAGAAAAACTTTTTGAACGCTCACTTTCGAGCCTCTGCGCCGAAATATAGCCCAACTCCACTTTAAGACTGAAAGAGTAGCCGAGATCGCCTTACGCGGAATGTGACTTTGACCGACTTCGGCTCGATTTCCCGGAATTTTGGACATATTTTGCAAACCCGGGAACCCTAAACTAACTCCTGATGGCCTTGGTTTGCAGTGAAATGGACAGAGCAAAATTTTTTGAACACTCCCTTTCGAGCTTCTGGGTCGAAATATCGCCCGAGTTCACTTTAAGACTAAAAGAGTAGCCGAGACCGCCTTACGCGCATCGTGATATTGACCAACTTCGGCTCGATTTTCCGGAACTTAGGGGATATTTTCCAGTCCGGGGGACTCTAACCAAACTCCTTATGGCCTTGGTTTGCAGTGAAATGGACACAGAAAAACTTTTTGAACGCTCACTTTCGAGCCTCTGCGCCGAAATATAGCCCAACTCCACTTTAAGACTGAAAGAGTAGCCGAGATCGCCTTACGCGGAATGTGACTTTGACCGACTTCGGCTCGATTTCCCGGAATTTTGGACATATTTTGCAAACCCGGGAACCCTAAACTAACTCCTGATGGCCTTGGTTTGCAGTGAAATGGACAGAGCAAAATTTTTTGAACACTCCCTTTCGAGCTTCTGGGTCGAAATATCGCCCGAGTTCACTTTAAGACTAAAAGAGTAGCCGAGACCGCCTTACGCGCATCGTGATATTGACCAACTTCGGCTCGATTTTCCGGAACTTAGGGGATATTTTCCAGTCCGGGGGACTCTAACCAAACTCCTTATGGCCTTGGTTTGCAGTGAAATGGACACAGAAAAACTTTTTGAACGCTCACTTTCGAGCCTCTGCGCCGAAATATAGCCCAACTCCACTTTAAGACTGAAAGAGTAGCCGAGATCGCCTTACGCGGAATGTGACTTTGACCGACTTCGGCTCGATTTCCCGGAATTTTGGACATATTTTGCAAACCCGGGAACCCTAAACTAACTCCTGATGGCCTTGGTTTGCAGTGAAATGGACAGAGCAAAATTTTTTGAACACTCCCTTTCGAGCTTCTGGGTCGAAATATCGCCCGAGTTCACTTTAAGACTAAAAGAGTAGCCGAGACCGCCTTACGCGCATCGTGATATTGACCAACTTCGGCTC
This sequence comes from Orbicella faveolata, assembly GCF_042242905.1. Classification (NCBI taxonomy): domain Eukaryota; kingdom Metazoa; phylum Cnidaria; class Anthozoa; order Scleractinia; family Merulinidae; genus Orbicella; species Orbicella faveolata. The sequence goes on from NW_028301541.1 coordinate 1,321,715, forward strand.
GATTTTCCGGAACTTAGGGGATATTTTCCAGTCCGGGGGACTCTAACCGAACTCCTTATGGCCTTGGTTTGCAGTGAAATGGACACAGAAAAACTTTTTGAACGCTCACTTTCGAGCCTCTGCGCCGAAATATAGCCCAACTCCACTTTAAGACTGAAAGAGTAGCCGAGATCGCCTTACGCGGAATGTGACTTTGACCGACTTCGGCTCGATTTCCCGGAATTTTGAACATATTTTGCAAACCCGGGAACCCTAAACTAACTCCTGATGGCCTTGGTTTGCAGTGAAATGGACAAAGGTAAAACGATTGAACGCTCACTTTCGAGCTTCTAGGTCGAAATATAGCCCCACTTCACTTTAAAACTGAAAGAGTAGCCGAGACCACGTTACGCGCATCGTGATTTTCACCAACTTCGGCTCCATTTCCAGGAACTTGGGAGATATTTTCCAGGCCGGAGTCTCTAAACTAACTCCTCATGGCCTTGGTTTGCAGTGAAATGGACACAGGTAAAAGAAGGATACGCTCGGTGTTGAGCTTCTAGGCCGAAATATAGCCCTACTTCATTTTAAGACTAAAAGAGTAGTCGAGACTGCCTGATGCGCATCGTGATTTTGAGTAACTTTGGCTCGATTTGCCGGAACTTGGGGGATATTTTCCAGTGCCAGGGACTCTAAACTAACTCCTAAAGGCCTTAGTTTTCAGTGAAATGGACACAAGTAAAAGGAGCGCACGCTGGGGGTCGAGCTTCTTGGCCGAAATATAGCCCCACTTTATTTTAAGACTAGAAGAGTAGCCGAGAGCGCCTTACGCGCATCGTGATTTTCAGAACCTTTGGCTCGATTTGCCGGACATTAAGGGATATTTTCCAGTCCCGGGGTCTCTAAACTAACTCCTGATGGGCTTAGTTTTCAGTGAAATGGACACAGGTAAAAAAGCGCTTCCTCGGTGTGTAGCTTCTAGGCCGCAATAAAGCCCCACTTCATTTTAAGACTGAAAGAGTAGCCGAGACCGCCTTAGGCGCATCGTGATTTTCACCAACTTCGGCTCGATTTCACGGAGCTTGGGGGATATTTTCTAGTCCCGGGGACTCTAAACTAACTCCTTGTTGCCTTGGTTTGCAGTGAAATGGACACAGCAAAACTTTTTGAACGCTCCCTTCGAGGTTTCTGGCCGAGATAAAGCCCCACTTCACGTTAAGACTCATATAGTACCCGAGACCGCCTTGCGCGCATCGTGATTTTGACCAACTTCGTCTCAAATTCCTGGAACTTGGGGCATATTTTCCAGTCCCTGGGATTCCAAACTAATTCCTGATGGCCTTGGTTTGCAGTGAAATGGACACAGCAAAACTTTTTGAACGCTCCCTTTCGAGCTTCTGGGCATAAATAAAGCCCTACTTAATAATAAGACTCATCTACTAGCCGAGACCGCCTTGCGCGCATCGTCATTTGACCAACTTCGGCCCGATATCCCGGAACTTGGGCGATATCTTCCAGTCCCCGGGACTTTAAACTTACTTTTGATGGCCTTGGTTTCCAGTGAAATCGACACAGGAAAACGTTTTTAACGCTCACTTTCGAGCTTCTGGGCCGAAATATAGCCCGACTTTTTTTTACGACTCATAGAGTAGCCCAGACCACCTTGCGCGCATCGTGATTTTGACAAACTTCGGCTCGATTTCCAGGACCTTGGGCGATATTTTCGTGTCCCGGGGACTCAAAAATTAACTGCTCATTGCCTTGGTTTGCGGTGAAATACACACAGCAAAAGTTTTTTTCGCTTACTTTCGAGCTTCTGGGCCGAAATATAGCCCCACTTCTTTTTAAGACTTATAGAGTAGCCGAGACCGCCTTGCGCGCATGGTTATTTTGACCAACTTCGGCTCGATTTCCCGAAATTTGGGGGATGTTTTCCAGTCCGGGAAACTCTAAACTAACTCCTGGTGGCCTTGGTTTGCAGTGAAATGGACACAGCAAAACTTTGTCAACCCTCCCTTTCGAGCTTCTGGGCCGAAATATAGCCCCAGGTCTTTTTAAGACTCATAGAGCAGCCGGGACCTTCTTCCGCGCGTCGTGATCTTGACCAACTTCGGCTCGATTTCCCGGAACTTGGGGGTTATTTTCCAGTCCCGGGGAACTTAAACTAACTCCTGATGGCCTTAATTTTTAGTGAAATGGACACAGGTAAAAGGAGCGCACGCTCGGTGTCAAGCTTCTTGGCCGAATTATAGCCCCACTTCATTTTAAGACTGAAAAAGTAGCCGAGAAGCCCTTACGCGCATCTTGATTTTCAGAAACTTTGGCTCGATTTGCCGGAACTTAAGGGATATTTTCCAGTCCCGGGGAGTCTAAACTAACTCTTGATTTCCTTGGTTTGCAGTGAAATTGACACAGCAAAACTTTTTGAACGCTCCGTTTCGACCTTCTTGGCTGAAATATAGCATCACTTCATTTTAAGACTCAAAGAGTAGCCGAGACCGCCTTCTGCGCATCGTGATTTTGACCAACTTCGGCTCGATTTCCCGGAACTTCGGGGATATTTTCTACTCCCGGGGACCCTAAACAAACTCCTAATGGCCTTGGTTTGCAGTGAAATGGACACAGAAAAACTTTTCTAACGCTCACTTTGGAGCTTCTTGGCCGAAATATAGCCCCACTTCACTTTAAGACTGAACGAGTAGCCGAGACCGCCTTGCGCGTATCGTGATTTTTACCAACTTCCGCTCGATTTCTCGGAGCTTGGGGGATATTTTCCAGTCCCGGCGACTCTAAACTAACTCCTGATTACCTTGGCTTACAGTGAAAGAGACACTGCAAAACACTTTGAACGCTCCTTTTTGAGGTTTATGGCCAAAATATAGCCTCACTTCACTTTAAGACTGATAGAGTAGCCGAGACCGGTTTTTGCGCTTCGTGATTTTGGCCCACTTCGGCTCGATTTCCCGAAACTTAAGGGATATTTTCCAGTCCCGAAAACTCTAAACTAACTCCTGATTGTCTTTATTTGCAGTGAAATTGACACAGCAAAACTTTTTGAACGCTCACTGTTGAGCGTCTCTGACGAAATATATTCCAACTTCACTTTAAGACTGAAAGACTAGCCAAAACCGCCTTGCGCGCATGGTGATTTTGCCCAACTTCCGCTCGATTTCCCGGAACTTGGGGGATATTTTCCAGTCCCGGGGACTCCAAACTAACTCCTGATGGCCTTGGTTTGCAGTGAAATGGACACAGCAAAACTTTGTGAACGCTCAATTTCGAGCTTGTCGGCCGAAATATAGCCCAACTTCTTTCTAAGACACATAGAGTAGCCGAGACCGTCTTACGCGCATCGTGATATTGACCAACATTAGCTTGATTTCCCGGAAGTTGGGTGATATTTTCCAGTCCCAGGGACTCTAAACTAACTCCTGATGGCCTTGGTTTGTAGTGAACTGGACACAGCAAAACTTTTTCAACGCTCACTTACGAGCTTCTGGACCGAAATATAGCCCCACTTCATTTTAAGACTGAAAGACTGGCCGAGACCGCCTTGCGCCCATCATGATTTTGGCCAACTTCAACTCGATTTCCCGGAACTTGGGGGATATTTTCCAGTCCTGAGGACTCTAAACTAACTCCTGATGCCCTTGGTTTGCAGTGAAATTGACACAGCAAAACTTTTTGAGCGCTCGCTTTCGAGCTTCTGGGCCGAAATATAGCCCCACTTCACTTTAAGACTCATAGAGTAGCCGAGATCGCCTTCCGCACATCGTTATTTTGAGCAACTTTTGCTCGATTTCCCGGAACTTGGGGAATATTTTCCACTACCGGGGACTCTAAACTAACTCCTGATGGGCTTGGTTTGTAGTGAAATGTACAGAGCAAAACTTTCTGAATGCTCACTTTAGAGCTTCTGGGCCGACATATAGCCCCACTTCACCTAAAGACTGAAAGACTAGCCGAGACCGCCTTACACGCATCGTGATTTTGAGCAACTTCCGCTCGATTTCCCGGAACTTGGGGGATATTTTACAGTCCTGAGAACTCTAAACTAACTCCTGATGGCCTTGGTTTGCAGTGAAATGGACACAGCAAAACTTTTTGAACGCTCGCTTTCGAGCTTCTGGGCCAAAATATAGCCCCACTTCACCTTAAGACTAAAAGAGTAGCCGAGACCGTCTTCCGCGCATCGTTATTTTGAGCAACTTTTGCTCAATTTCCCGGAACTTGGGGAATATTTTCCACTACCGGGGGCTCTAAACTAACTCCTGATTGCCTTGGTTTGAAGTGAAATGAACACAGCAAAACTCTATGAACGCTCACTTTCAAGCTTCTGGGCCGCAATATAGGCCCACTCTACTTTAAGACCCATAGAGTAGGTGAGACCGTTTTACGGGCATCGTGATTTTGACCAACTTCGGCTCGCTTTCCCGGAACTTGGGGGATATTTTCCAGTCCCGGGGACTCTAAACTAACTCCTGATGTGCTTGGTTTGAAGTGAAATGGACACAGCAAAACTGTTTGAACGTTAACTTTTGAGCTTCTGGGCCGAAATATATCCCCACTTTACTTTAAGACTCATAGAGTAGCCGAGACCGCCTTCCACGCATCGTGATTTTGACCAACTTTTGCTCGATTTCCAGGAACTTAGGGGATATTTTCTAGTACTGGGGAGTCTAAACTAACTGCTGATTGCCTTCGTTTGCAGTGAAATGGACAGAGCAAAATCTGTTGAACATTCCGTTTCGAGCTTCTGGGCCGAAATATAGCCGAGACTTCATTGCCCGCATTGTGATTTTGTTCATATTCGGCTCGATTTCTCGGAAATTGGGGAATATTTTCCAGTCCCGGGGACTCTAAACTAACTCCTGATGGGCTTAGTTTTCAGTGAAATGGACACAGGCAAAAGGAGCGCGCGCTCGGTGTCGAGCTTCTAGGCCGAACTGTAGCCCCACTTCATTTTAAGACTGAAAGAGTAGCTGAGACCGCCTTACGCGCATCGTGATCTTGAGGTACTTTGGCTCCAATTGCCGGAACTTGGGGGATATTTTCCAGTCTCGGGGAGTCTAAACTTACTCCTGATGGCGTTAGGTTTCAGTGAAATGGACACAGGCAAAAGGAGCGCACGCTCGGTTTCAAGCTTCTAGGCCGAAATGGCTTCACTTCATTTTAAGACTGAAAGAGTGGCCGAGACCGCCTTACGCCCATCGTGATTTTGAGCGACGTTGGCTCGATTTGCTGGAACTTGGGGGATATTTTCCGGTGCGAGGGACTCTAAACTAACTCCTGATGGGCTTAGTTTTCAGTGAAATGGACACAGGCAAAAGGAGCCCACGCTTGGTGTCGAGCTTCTAGGCCAAAAAATATAGCCCGACTTCATTTTAAGACTGAAAGAGTAGCCGAGACCGCCTTACGCGCATCGAGATTTTGAGCAACTTTAGCTCGATTTACTGGAAATTGGGGGATATTTTCCAGTGTCGGGGACTCTAAACTAACTGCTAATGGCCTTAGTTTTTAGTGAAATGGACACAGGTAAGAGTAGCGCACGCTTGGTGTCGAGCTTCTAGGCCGAAATATAGCCCCACTTCATTTTAAGACTGAAAGAGTATCCGAGACCCACTTACGCGCATGGTGATTTTCAGCGACTTTGGCTTTAGTTGTGGAACTTGGGGGATATTTTCCAGTCCCAGGGACTCTAAAGTAACTCCTGACGACCTTAGTTTTCAGTGAAATGTACACAGGCAAAAATAGCGCACTCTCGGTGTCTAGCTTGTAGGCCGAAATATAGCCCTGCTTCATTTTAACACTGAAAAAGTAGCCGAGACCGCCTTACGGGCATCGTGATTTTTGCAGCTTTGGCTCGATTTGCCGAAACTTGGGAGATATTTTGCAGTCGCGGGGACTCTAAACTAACTCCTGATGGCCTTAGTTCTCAGTGAAATGGACACAGGTAAAAGGAGCGCACGCTGGGTTTCGAGCTTCTAGGCCGAAATATAGCCCCACTCTATTTTAAGACTTGAAGAGTAGCTGAGACCGCCTTACGCGCATCGTGATTTTGGGCAACTTTGGCTTGATTAGCTGAAACTAGGGGGATATTTTCCAGTCCGGGGGACTCTAAACTAACTCTTGATGAGCTTAGTTCTCAGTGAAATAAACAGAGGTAAACGGAGCGCGCGCTCGGTGTCGAGCTTCGAAGCCGAAATATAGCCGCACTTCTTTTTAAGACTGAAAGAGTAGCCGACACCACCTTACGCGGCTAGTGATTTTCCGCAACTTTGGCTCCATTTGCCGGAACTTGGGGGATATTTTCCAGTCCCGGAAACTCTAAACTAAATCCTGATGGACTTAGTTCTCAGTGAAATGGACACCGATAAAAGGAGCGGACACTCGGTGTCGAGCTTTTAGGCCGAAATATAGCCACACTTCATTTTAAGACTGAAAGAGTAGCCGAAACCGCCTTGAGCGCATCGTGATTTTAACCAACTTCAGCTCAATTTCTTGGAACTTGGGGGATATTTTCCAGTCCCGGGTACTCTAAACTAACTCCTGATGGACTTGGTTTGCAGTGAAATGGACAGAGCAAAACTTTTTTTAAGGCTCACTTTCAAACTTCTGGGCCGAAATATAGCCCCACTTCACTTTAAGACTCTGAGGAGAGGACTAATTGTTCCAAGTTGTAGCAGACAAGCCCGGGGAGGACTCCCCGAGATTAGGTGGGGATGTGCAGTGCGTTCCTTGAAACCCTTACCCTAATTCAGACCAGAGTATAGTGACTTTCGATTCCCTTTTTCAGACCTGGGGCTCGTTTCTCGAAAGCCTCGGAAACTCTGTTCCGACCTGTAAAGCCATAGCAAAACTCGAACCTAACGATTACAGAGCTGTTTTATTCACACATTCTTAATATAAAGAGAGGTTCCCTTCATACAAGAAGTTTGAGGCGTATACACTTCTCCGTTTTTAGATACAGATGAACTAAAAATGGCTTTACGGGCCCGAAAAGTTTCCGGGAAAGTTTTCGAGAAGTTTTCGAGAAACGGGCCCCTGACCCTAAAACTGATACCCTATTTCAGCTCTCTATATCTGGACTTGTTCAACCAGGAATGCTTTCAACTGAGACTGCTTGTATATGGTAGTTCCCTGAACTTGGGGCAAACAGACTAAATTTGAACAGTAAAATTTAGAATATAGATAACTTATTTGAGTTTAGATCTATCGTCAACTGATTTATTCTTTTAAGCAACCTACACGTGATTGTATCAGAGTTCTATGATCTTGATGTAGGCACTGTGGAGAGGATTGAGATAAGACCAAGAAGAGTCAAAAAGAGCTTTTTCGGAAGTGATACCTGGAACCTTAACGAGGTAGGTGGGCAAAAGGTAAAGTCTGCATACGAGCCAAGTGGCCCATCAGGCCGGAGGTTATCCTGGTTTCAGCAGCATGAAGTGACCAGGAGTATTTCTAATCCCCCCTGGATGGGATGCTAGTCCATCGCAAGGTTCCGTGAGAGTAAAGTGTCTTGCCCAAGAACACAACACAATATCCCGGCCAGGGACAGAGGAACAGCAGTGTACGACTGCTTTTATTATTATTAAATTCCATTCCATACACTACATATAATACTTAAAATACATTTAGTACAATTCATTGCTCAGTTATATATTATTACTTTGTTTCCATGCGTTTACTAATTTATGAACGACACATAAATTACCTACAATACGTTACTTTCTCACTTACCTACCTACCTATCTACCTGCCTATTTACTTCATTTATGCTTGCTTGCTTACGTTTGCCACTGTGGGCGAAAGACTGGTTTATATTGACAAACAGGCGGAAAATATGCGCATGTTTAGACCTGGTATCTACAGTAAGAGTAATACAAATAAGTAGCTCTAAACTAGCCATTAATTTCGTGTTACTCAAATGCTCAGAACATGTCACTTAAAGAATATTTGGTTTGTTTTTGTATCAGGTGAAGGTTACAAAGGGAGACGAAACGCGAACTGCAGTGTTCAAGGAAACCATTCCAGTATGGCCCTCCAACATCCGCTGGTATTCTGGTACGTCCTGACGCCAAAACAACAGCTGGAAAATATTATTTGTTCTAGAAATCTAATGCCCATGTGTACTCTTAAAACTAGACCTTATTCAAGCTAAAACTTTCCAATGCACCCATAGTAGTCTAATTGGTAAGTAATTGGTTTGGGTTTGGTTTTAGGACACTCAATTGAAAACCACTCTATGCCCAAGGTTTCCTAGTACCCTATGATAATTTTCTGAACTCTATTATTAGTATAGGTAATCGTATGAAAGCGAGTGCAATTAAGGACTACACCACGAGTAATGTTAAAAAATTGTACGATTGCTCATTTATACGCCTACCCGCTATATATTATGCATTGTATTGGATTTACTTTTAAGTGTGATTATGCATTTGATATATTTTATCCACTTTAACTTCAATGTAGGTTACTTAGATACTAGTCAGTTACACATGACCCCTCGAGCATGTAATGCTTTTAATCTCATCGTGTTTAAATAAAGGATCAAACTTACTTACTTACCCCTCCCCCGAAAGTTGCCGCTCACGCGTCCAGCCGTCTCTTCTCGCGGAGGAACGTAGACCAGACTCGAGAGAGTGGCGGAAATCGAGCCTTCATGCTCTCTTGACCGCACTGAGTGATAATAGTGATATTAAAGTGTAACACAAACAGCTATACGAAGTCAATTTAATAAACTTATCTCGTATTTTGCTTTGCAGCTAGAACCTGGCTTAATCCATACAGTAAGTAAATGAGAATGACGCAAAAAAATATAAATAAATTTAAATATGATGAAAGAAATTAGTGACATAAAGTTAAGAAACCATTCTAATGAGGGTATTTAGATCTACTTAGAAGCCGCTGCGTTCAGAACCGCTGTGTTTTGGCCTTGGACCTGAAATTCTCAGTCGAAAGCTTCCGATCGTCAACGGCTTAAAACTGTATTTATTATAATAACTTCGGTGATTTACAAGGATTTCAAGCCCTGAGAAAAGCCGAAACTGAACACGTGTGTAAACTTATGATAATTTAACTGTAATGATATCAATGACGTGATGTTTGATATCAAGGCATCCTTGACCCTTTCATCGTACTTAAATTTGTTGGTGTTAACCGAAACATCTTCAGATGTTCCTCGAAAGTCTTCTGCAACTTCGGTAATCTTCGGAAATTTTCGGAAAATGTCTTCGGAAACGTGCGTGGGCTTAGGAATCATTTGGAGAATACTTAAAACTTTTCGGAAACTGGTCGGAAATCTTCCAAAAATCGTCAAAAACGTCGTTATTTTTATGTTTATGTAATAGACAAAATAATACATGGTTGCTTTTAGATATGGAATTTCTATTCTCGTGTTCAACTTTATATCTTAGGAGTGAGTGCAGCTCTCTCGTGAGATATCGAGGTGAACACTCGAAGTTCCATGTCTACGATTACCCATGCATATATGTACGTATCATTCTAGAAAAAATGCATGTGGAGCCTGTCTTATTTCATTGCATGCTCCTTTCATGTTCATTCTGTTTATTTCAACAGTTTCCTACTCGGTCAAAGTTTACGGATCGGACACAGAGACTAAAAATATTTTGTCACTGGCTGTTGTGATTGAAGGAGAAGATGACACAGAAACTAAATTCAAATACTTGACCAACAAAGCGACAGAGGAGTATGAAATGTTCATCATGTCTTCAGCAGAGAAATGGCGGGCCCCGGTCGGGGGACTGGAGGGGGGGGGGGGGCTGGTATAGCTTGGCTTGGCATGTTTAATAAATTGACAAATGTTTATCCTGGCAGCTGGAAACACAGTACGTTTGGAATCAGAGAGAACTGATACCTTTTGTAGGTGAAAAAGGGGGAGACGGCATGGCCGAGTGGTTAGGGCGCTCTGACCACTAAGCTGGATTTGTTTCTCAGTAGACCCTAGTTCAACTCTTCGGCAACGCTTGTAAATAGCCAAGTGTTCTGCCTCCTTCCAGTTGGGATTTGCAACTATGTTATGTTCATTTGCAATATTTGTTTCATAAGGTCTAGATAGCAGCAGACACGTAAAGATTTTGAGGAAAACGACCAATTTTTTAAGTTTAAAAGACATGTTTCGACAGAACTTCTGTCATCTTCAGTTGAATGAATGATTACAAAGCAAGTTGAATAATAAGTAGTACTTCTGTACAGGACATTCAATCTTTATCTATGTTTGGTAAATTTATGGTTTCCTTCGATGTTGAAAGTCTCTTTCCTAACATACCTCTTGAGGAATGTATTGACCTGGCGGTCAATTACATTTCCGAGGGCAATCCTGACCTCAAGTTAAGTAAGCCTGAACTTAGAAGCCTTTTCACTGTAGCCACCGCCCAGACCCATTTCTTATTTAACGGTTCTTTCTATGACCAAATTGACGGTGTGGCCATGGGGTCTCTCCTTGCTCCCGTATTAGCCAATCTTTTTATGGGGCATCATGAAAAGCTATGGTTGGAAAATTTTCAATATTCTAAAATTTTATTTTATCGTAGGTATGTTGACGACACTTTTTGTTTATTTCACTCGGAGCACGATGCTGTTATATTTTTTGACTACATTAACTCTAGGCACCCCAACATAAGGTTTACTATGGAAAAAGAACTTAATCGCAAATTACCCTTTCTAGATGTTCTTATTGATAATAGTGACACTAATTCCTTCCTAACTAGGGTTTACCGTAAGAAAACCTTCACTGGGTTATTAACTAATTATTTTAGCTTCACCTCGTACTCATTTAAAGTAGGTCTCATTAGGACTCTTGTTGACAGGGCCTACAAGATCAACAACACTTGGTCGGGGTTACACGAGGATATAACCAAGCTTACTGAAATTCTCAAAAAGAACCTTTTCCCTGCCCATTTAATTGAAAAAGTGGTTAACCATTACATCACTGGGACCCATAGCAATCATTGTCCCCGGGGCTACCCCCTTACCACCTCGCCCACGTTTTACTTTAAGCTGCCGTACATAGGCCATTTCTCTGTCATCACTCAGAAGAAGATTCGACACTTAATCAAGCGCTATTGTAATGATTTAGACATGAAATTAGCTTTTTCTTCCTTTAAGATAGGTAACCTTTTTGGTGTGAAAGACCCTATCCCCGGCGGGCTTCGTTCACGTGTGGCTTATAAGTTTACATGTGCGGGCTGTAATGCCTGTTATGTCGGCGAAACCTCCCGACATTTTTCCACACGCGTACGTGAGCACTTAGCCGTTGATAGGGCCTCTCACATCTTCAAACATCTTCAGAATTCTGAACGTTGTCGCTCATTGTGTTCAATAGACTGCTTTCATATTTTAGATCACGCCACTACCAGCTTTCAACTCAAGATAAAGGAGGCTATCCATATTCAAAAAGAACTACCTTGCCTCAATCATCAATTACACCATGTAAATCTAAAATTATCCTTTTAATATACACCTTTTCACGTTCTGTTGTTACTATTTGTCTCAATCAGCATTTTTGTCTACTTATTATTCAATTTGCTTTGTAATCATTCATTCAACTGAAGATGACAGAAGTTCCGTCGAAACATGTCTTTTAAACTTAAAAAATTGGTCGTTTTCCTTAAAATCTTTATTTTTTCATCATTTGGTTTCTTTGGCCCTGAAAAGCCCCATCGGGGAAGTAGTCAATTAATTAATTAATTTATTTATTTATTTATTTACTTATTTATTTATTGATGTAAAAAGAATTCCAGCAGCGCCCACAAAATGCGATTCCGGTCCTCTTTCTCGTCCCCAGTGCCTCCGTTTCTTTTGGTCATGTGGTCGGCAATTTTAAAACGAGTAGCACTGGGATCGAGAACTGGGACTACCGATGATAGCTCTCGTCAAATTTATCTCCCGTACGGTTACAGGGAGGAAAAATCTATAAAAATCGGTTCTTATTGCCAATTTTCTCTTGTTTACTCCCTTTAGTAACCAACTCGTCATCAAAGGCAGTTTCAGGGATATTAATGTGGGTATTATGGAATGGATTCGGGTAAGAACAGCGACAATAATTGATTGGACTCTTAAAGAGGTACAGTGATATTTCCCGTAAAAGTATCTTTAGTGACGTAGTTCAAAAAGTTCAGGCACTGGCACTTGAAGTAATTTGCCTCTACAAAGGTTAACACTTAGAGCGGTTTTCAATTGTGTGTTGTAAAACCAAAACCGATGACATCCCTCTGACCAACCATGAAGGAGGTAGCCAGTCCAATTAACCAATCAACACTCGAAGCAAATGCATGAAGTCGGCCCGATGCGCGGGAAAATCTGCGCGAACGAGTTTTACAGGCCTGTAAATGATCTCGGGACTGCAAATCATCCCCAAATTGTACCGCAAATGATCCCCTGACCAGAAGTTGTCGCTTCGCCATTTTAAGCCAATTACTTAGCGTGGTAATTTAAAACCAAAGAAAATGGCCTGCTGCATGATCTACTAGCACTAAACTGAAACTTTACTCCTGCCTCTACCCCGTTTTATTGATTCCAAGGGTCGCCGAGTAATATTTGTTTTGCTTGTGTATCAGGTAAAGGTTACAAAGGGAAGGGAGACGGTAACTGCAGTGTTCAACAAAAAGACTACCGCATTTAATCTAAATAATTATCGAGGTAGGTCAGATCAGCTGACTTGAAACTATTCAAAATAGTATTTACTTTTTGTTTTTGTTGTCAGAAGTGTTTTAGCTCTCGTAAGCTTGTAATATTTTTTTTCCTGCTAGCAGCTGTTATTGTTTTGAGGCTAGGGGCATTGTTTCTGTTGTTTTGTCTATTGTCCTCTCAAAGGGTATCAAGCCATTCGTATGAGACCTTGCGAGAGCTACCACCCGACCCCTTGTTGTTGGCTCCCTAGACTCAAGTTGTTATGGGAACACGCTTCACTTCTCGAATACAGCCAATTTGGGTTTTAATTTTCCTAGCTAGCGGTCTGAATTACCATGAAAGTATTGATCACAAAAAATTATGACAACACTTCGAAGATAGAATTGATATTCCTACTTAATTCAAGTCCTATTTTTTCTTTTGATTTCCACTGTGTATTGGTTTCGCGTTTTTCATCTATCTGTAGGAAATTTGGTGGCCAAAGATAAATTTTATAACATTAACTGAGTAAATAAAGCAGTATCGGACTAATAATAGTTTCAAGGAAAGTTGGCTGTATAATGCTGTAAGCTGATTAAAGTTCGAACTAATAGAGACAGTTATTGATTATCAGTTAAATAAAATGATTTTGCATTTTGTTTTGCAGCTAGGGCACAGGCGTCTAGCCCACCGTCTGGGTCATAACGGTCAGCGGAAAGGGAACGGAGCACAAAAAGCATGCGCATAATCTGCAATGAGAGTAAACGAGTGAAAAAAAATAAATAAAAGATTTATGATTGAAGTTTCTTTTACGACTTATTCAAGTCCAGTTCTTAAGTTTCACGGATTCCCAGACGGTTACAGTGAAATCGTTATTTCTCAGTGAGTTTGAAACTTGCTCGGTATAAGAAGGGACTTTAGATATCTTGAGCGCTTACCATGTGTGTAGAAAACCAGCAAACAAAATGAGAAGGGATGAGTGTGTACCATTTGACAACATTTGAAAACCTTCCATTGGAAAGAACATTCTCGACTCCAGAGCTACTCTCTTTTGCGCATGCCTGATGGCTTCGTGTCTTATATACCTAGTCCAGAAAGTGAAGGTCTGGATCGGGAATGGTGGAAAGGACTGTTTCCATTTCCCAGTTTCCCACCGAAACGACTGCGTATTTCCCGGCGGGCTGAAGTTGTCTTCCAATTCACTACAGAATCTCCTGCTGCCAATTCCCCCGCTAGAAGTACACTACCAATTTGTTTCCCTTTTGATTTTATACAACTGCTGCAATCACTAGCTTTCTAACCCCGCACGCAACCGGAAAATAACATTTGCGCACATGCAGAACTAAACAACACAAATGTAATATGGTTTACGTATCAAGACTTACTTAGAAGCACGCATAACTATGGATTTTCACACGGTAATAACTTTTTAGGAATGCTTTCGCTATTTTCCAAACAATATAACATTGAATGCTTTTCGAACGCATATTTCATCTCTTGGTATTAGAACCCTGTCTCTTAAACATTGGATGGAAATATAATCCCTAACATGTGAGTCATGGCTCGTAAACGTACTGCCAACTTGCCACGACGTCTAATATTTGGGTCTAATAACTTGTTATGTAGTGCCTTGGTAGTTTTTGGCTGATATCAAAAGATACCACAGTCGCCAAAACCTTCATCTCTCGCTAATAGAATCACGTCTCTTTCACGGGTCGAAAAGAGTATGATGTCAAACTTCGGATAGGTATTACTTATGTTCCATCTTGAAACTAGGTTCAACCTTTGGGATCTAATATCTTTTACTGTAGGACCTTGCCAACAGTAGTCCATCTTGATATTCAGCCCGCAAAAAGGACCAAAGTACTACACAAAACGTTATTAAACTCGAAAAATTGGTTTTAAGACAAGAAATAGTTAGAAATTGCCGGGAGGTTGGCGAAAAAGTGCTGGGAAACTTGGAGTAATAAATTAGAACGTGGCTTTCAACATAGCATTCAGTCTCGGACCACTTCAAGATTGTGTAATCTACTGCTCAAATGGTGTTTGTAAGCTTAGAAAACCCTCAGTGCTGTTAAATATAGAGACTGAAGGGTCCTAAAGCCACCGCGCCTTAAAGGTAATATTACAAAAAAAAAAATAAATGTTTGCTTTTACCCTGCTCCCCAGGGCTCCACTCCGTTAAACCCACGGTCTTTTTCAGTCTCGCGTGGAATGTAAACAAAATACTTGGGAAGAGTATGACTTTTCCGTCCAAGTACTTTTAAAGTGTATGCCAGCGAATTGTACATTACAACCTTACAAGCCGTTCTGCCTTTTTATTAGTCCGACAAGCGAGAAGGGACAGAAATAAAACGCATGTGATGACATAAGGCGTGCGCGAGAACACAAGCGGCCGAGACGCGCCCGCATAATGTGACGGACGTTTAGCCGGCCGCATCATACAGTAGATGGTTTCAAAGGCACAGCACAAGCGCGCGCTCCGTGTTCGTGTATCGCGCTTTGAGTATCGGAGCTCTGCCCCGCTAAACCAGCTGCTGCGGGCTACAGAAATCACAGGAGAACCTGATGAGAGCAGCAAGACTTGTTTGTCCACAGCCATTTCTTCTTTTCTTTCTAAGTTAGCGCGAGTTCCATTTCCCGAACAACGCCGACTGGTAATCGAGCCTAGGCGATGAGATAACGACTACAAAATCGAGAGAAAAAAAAAATTGTCTGAAAAAAATGCACCGTGGACTCGATGGAGGTTTATTGTGATAGAGAGAGAAGAGGGGGGCTTATGATCGTAAGGAATTTTGCGCTTCAAAATTTTTTGGCATCCCTTTACGCGGCCTACGAGTAGCGTGGTTACGGTTACACGCAGGCCACCCCTTATGTAGACCTCCCGTGAGCGGACATCGGTCAGGAAACATCTCAGTTTTTATTTCCCATGAGCGGGACCCTCCCCCAGGTGGGTCTTTTTCCCTTGCTAAAAGCGTACGCTAAACGGAAGATTGGTTTAACTCCGTAAACACGTTACATTATACTGTGATTAAACACAAGGAAGTTCTACAGAAGTCTCTTAAGCATGCTCTAACGACATATAAAATAAGCCCTTAAATAAGGGGACGTTATTCCTGCGTGTTTGGGAGGTGTGGAAGGAAGAGTTTCTTTTTTTTGGCACCTTTCCCCTGCGAGACATGAAAGAAAATCGAGCGATATAGCTCACATAAATGCAGAATTTTGAACACTTGATTTCACGATGTGGCTTTTGCAGAGGACAAATGGCTAACCTGTATAGAAATGCGCCAAGGTTTATCACTGACTTGCTGGTTCATTTAACCTTTATCTGTGCGGTATTTTCGAGTGTTTTCCCATAAAAAACCCCAAGAAACCCATAGCAAAACCATTTAAAGGCCAGTGCAATTAAAAAAGCCAATCAGAAACCAGACCTTACCCACGTGGGTCAGGAAGCCAATAAGAAATAAGGTTTAACCTAGGTGTTAAGGATTACTCAATTTCGCGGGTCCTCTTCGTCCTTGAAAGTCTACTTTAAAATCTTGAATGGCGAGAAGAAACGGGAAATATTCACAGAATTCTAAAACATCTTAAACTTACAGATTTCAAACTGCGTAATGGCTTTTTTCATCAAATTGAAAAGTCACTGACAGTCAATGACGTAGTCGACGAAAGCCCGTGCAACGAAACAAGCCAATCAGCGTAGAGTAGTTCATCACGTGATGTGCGGCCGAAAAAAGCGCTGCTTTCAAAATTTCATTCCCCGCCAAACATGCACCTCGAAGGAAGTGAATTTTTTTCACTGAAGAAGCTCGGAATTTCTATTCTTTACCGACTTAATTGACGGTGTAACCAGCTTCAGCAACATTCTTGCAGTTACGAGAAGCTAACTGCGACAAACATGTGAGTGTATTATTGTTTCAGGCCACAAAATGTTTCAAAAATCAACACATGTTTGGGAGTTAATGTTGCTTCATTCGCGGCGAAGAAAAGCTCGCTTTCCGTTCACGTACGTTTTCCTCAAAAAATTATACGTACGAACTAGTTCCTCTTTAGTAATTAATTGTAATTTTGTATTTGTACGCAGAGTTTGCCAGAGAAAATGGGAACATTGGTCGTACACCTCCGTACACAAATTTGCTGTACACTCGCCCTCGCCATGCCGGATTAAAAACCATGTTGACAGTTCACAAATCGACAGGTAGGCGAAATTCACTTGTTACACTTGAGCTAAATTTAAAAAAAGTAGCTGGAATTATTTTTATACGCAAAATTTTCTTTGAAGTTCCCTTATTATTCTAGAAATGAGGAACGCTAGAGAGTTCCCGCGCGAAGCGCGACTTTTGCCGCCAAACTGAACCAAAATGTTTCTCAAGTGGTTATGCGTTTTTCGCGGAATGAAATTTTTTTTTTCCAAGTCGCTCTATAAAGGTAAATTACTTTTCTTTTCTTTAAATTATTGTTGCTGCTTCTAAATTCCGCAATTAAAAGTTAGGGAAAAGGGAAATTTCTTAGAAAGTCGCCATAATTATCCGAAGATGCGACTTACGATTTATAGTCAAATTTCTTGTTAGCACCTACGTAAACAATATTCTGTTTTGGACTATGAGCGTATTTGGTTTTGGAGCGATTTTACAATACCGGCCACTTGTTAACATATCAAAAAGAATCATTCAAATTAAGTGAGATGCAAATGAGTGGTCCGTTTTTCTAAAATCGTGCCTAGGTTTTATGGGATCTTGAATTTAAGTTGTAAATAACGGCCTGAAAATGTTTAAATCAGTTGTGTGACACTCGAGTTTCTAACACCGACTTCAACAACAGTTTGCTGTACAGATAATTACCATTTCCTTTAAAATCCTTAAACTTGAGTTAAGCAAAGTGCTTCTTTCAAAAATTTTAATTTCTGTACGTAGAGTTAATTACTTTTAATTACTTCGGCCGCTTTACAGTTCATGTAACTCCGCACACTCGCGTTCTGAATATTTTGTTGCGAACTGCATGAGACAAACATGATTTGGTAAATAATCTTGAAGGAAATAACTGGATCATCGTTGAATGAAAAATAAATTGACTTAATAGTTGTTGTATCGAGAAATGTTTTTAGTTATAGGTGCAAAGAAGCTTACATTATATTCGAGACCTACGTTTTCCTAACATTTCGTGACTAGAATAGTAAACCCATTCAAAGTCCGCTGAAACATTTGCGAGTAATTCAGTTTACGGGTTTGACTGGTCTTTTTAATCCACAGTAACCAAATCTGATTCCAAAATCACTTTACTGTAATAATAATAACAATAACAATAACAATAACAATAACAATAACAATAACAATAACAATAACAATAACAATAATAATAATAATAATAAAACAAACAATAGACTGTAATATTCCAAAGAGCGAAATTTATAAAAATTGTGACATCAGTCTTGGTGATATCCTTTCCCACGTAGAACAAAAAAAAAATGCACACTTATAAACTTTGCCAGGAGTCACATCCTTTGTTCCACTTGGAACTTAAAGGATTAATCCAGTCAGCTGTTTTTAATTGTATGTATGATGTGTTGCAATTTCTGGAGCAAACTTGTTACCACAATACCTTGTGTAATTAGTTCTTGTTATCTTTCCTTGGTTTAGTATTTCTTGACCTTGGAGGAGGAACAGGCTTGGTCCATCACTTCAGCACCATACAGTCCACTTGTGCAAGACAAGGCCTGACTCTGACCCGATCGACTCTGATGGGGACATTATAAGATGCAAGGATAATGGAAGGGTGGGGAAGATGAAGTAACCTCTTCTCTTTCCCCCTTCCCATTGTCTACTGCTACTTCTGATTTACTCAGACGAGGAGAGTGGGAACGAGTCAGTTCGAAGATTCTGAAGGAAGACTTTTTTGCATATCTAAACATATGCAGTTGGTTGGTAACATTGATTGTGGGTTGGTAGGGGAGGTTTTAAAATACTGTAAAGCTCTGGATGAACCTTAACACTAAATTTTGGCCAGAGGTCAACAAACCTCTGATTCGGCTTAACTTAATGTAGTTAGATTAGTTAGTTGGGTCCCAAGGTTTTGGGTGGTTCCTTCCTTAAGGTTTGTCCATTGGGTTCCTTTTCAGGTTATTTCGATCAAGATTCGACTTTTCTTCAACTCGATGCTGGGTCTGCTTCGAGGATTTATTCGGACAAGATTCGACTTTGTTCAACTGGACACTGGCTCTACAATGTGGATATTTTCGGCATCCACTTCAGCTCGACATTTTCATGACTGCGTCTCCCGCTTAGCTGCGCAATAAAAACTTTCTTTCCATGCTTTACTTGATGACAGGGACTGTGATCAAGTGAAACTATTTCGACCAAAATTTTTCAAAAAAACTTTTCATCAGTAAAACCATTTCGGCCTAAAGGTTCAAGCAGACATGACTCAAAAGTAGATAACTGGAGATTTCAGGTCATTCAGCTGAAAGGAGGAAGGCTGTTTTCCTACTCCTATGCAGTTTAGTGGCTTGACTCTGGTTGTAGCTAATAGTTAAGGCCAGGAATACAAAGCAGTTTAGGAGGGAATATAGGGGACAAAACACACACTTCAGTTTAGTTCGTTTGCATACATTTAGGCCAATTGTCTGATGTCATATTTTGACAGCTTCACAACTGTCAGTCAAAATTTTGGGCCATTGTGTACATTTTAGGGTTTAAGCCAATTGTCTTGTTGTGGCAGTTTGTCAACTGTCTGCTAAATTATTACATCAACATCACACAAATAAAAAGGTCAGTTTTCAAGTTTCCACAATGGCCCATACAGTTGTTTTCACTTCACACTTTAGGCCAATTGTCTTGACATGGCAGTTTCAGCTGCCCGCCAAATTTTCATAACTTAAATTATCGCCAATCGTGTGATGAGCATGGAGAGGAGGAGGAGCACTGGTGTTTAACAGCAATCCATGTAAGGTAGGGCAAGTTCTACACCCTGGCATCAGGTATGTGGTGTAATTTAAGGACGACAAATTTCGCTTTCGGATTCGGTTTTCGGTTCGGCTTTCGACTCAGAACACCAATTGGCGCTAATTTACAAACAAAGGCTTGGTATCGACTATAACTCGTTAGCAAGCCGCTAATAACCCCCATGTACCATCCAGGGCACCCTAAGTGTTCATTTCGGGGTGTCGACATTTACTGACACGGAACACTTGAGGTTTCTTAGGATGTCAAATTTTTCACATAGGAATGCGCATCCCCTTAATTAGGTCCTGTGGATAATGTAGGAAACATGTAACATACTTTAAATAATAAATCCAACAAAACTGTGTGTCTGTGTCATTGTTTTAAACCTATTAGCTAAGATTAATTCAAGGCAATTATGGATAGTGTGAAGCATTGTTGTTGAACAGTGCAAAACAAGATAAATTAAGTACTAACCATTTTCAATTTCAGGACCTTCGACTATTGTAAGTATTTTCTCCGCACTGAGCCCATTTTCGGGGGCACGGCCATTTTAATGTGGGATAATGTAGCAAACATGTAACATATTTCAAACAATAAATCCAACAAAACTGTGTCTCTGTGTCTTTTTTTAGCCTAATAGCTAACATTAATTTACAGCAATAATGCATGGTGTGAAGCATTGTTGAACAATGCAAAAGAAGATAAATTAAGTACTAACCATTTGCAATTTCAGCTCCTTTGGCAAATGGTAAGTTACTTGGAAAGTTTACTGAGCCCATTTTCGGGGGTTCGCCCATTTTCGGGGGCGCACTTGCAGCCAACGCACAGTTAAATAAATTTAAAAATAAGGTGAGTAATCAAGGTGTTTCTGGCCCACTTTGGAGGGCTGGCTCATTTTCGGGAGCATTATCTCCAGTTTAGTATACAGGTGTAGCTGTGCAACGTGGTCCTGAGGGCAATGGCATCACAGGAGCCATGAGGAAGAAACTTGTGGAAGTTTGAGAGAACAGTTGTCTACATGACGCTAACATCTGTCAGTGTCCAGGAGAATTTTGGATCGTGTGTTTGGGTGGTAAGTCATACATGCGTACTTGTAAATAGGAACATGAACATGATAACATTTTTGCTCTCATTTAAGTTTCCAGGAAGCCTCCACACAGCCAGTGACACCAGTCACAAGAATAGAGCCTCTTCCAATGCAACCTAAAAAAAAAACAGGTAATGACACAAATAAATTCTGCCATTTAGCTGCTGACTTTTTTTTTTACATGGATCATTTTTAAGCAATTAAGTTCTTTCATCATCTTCATCATCATCACATCCTTTTCCCATCTGGGAAATAAGGCTTTATGAATTGCCTGTGGATGAATTATTGGAAAAAAAAATTACCTGAAGGTGCCATTTTTTTCAACAGCACATAAGATGATGCAAAACACTCAAGATCAATTGTCTGTGAAGGATCCAAATTATATACCCTTATTTATGGCATTTACAAAATATTTTTGACGTGATATATTCAAGGTAAATTGTCTGAAATGAGATCAAATTTTACACCATCTTTCACCATCGATTGTGGGCATAGGAGGTCAAAATTTGAGTTTATTCATTTATCAGTTATCACTGCTCATAAATTATTGACTGTTATTTTTATCAGGTATAACTGACGCCACCACTAGCTATTGACAAGACAGTTGCCTGTTGAGGAGCTCAAATTGATCATATGTCGCTTATCAGTGTAAAACAAACCGTGCATTTATCCTTATTTTAAAACAACAGGGCCCTCATTGATGACAGTGATGTGTAGAGGCTACCCTGTATGATGCAGAGTGATGTGAATAATACGTCTCTGTATGTCTTTTCCAGTGTCATAAAGAAAATACAAAAGGCCAATTATAATACCTTTGGATGCTTTTAAGCCAATTGTCTGTTAAGGAGCTCAAATTATAGACAATTTTTTGCAGTATGACTGAAAAAAATAATGGATTACACTGATCATTCCTTTCAGAAGGATTCTATATGCCCAATTGTCTGTTGATGCGAAAAATAATGGGCAACATTTTTCAGCAGTGTGCTAAAAACATTGCACCAGGGTAATTGTCTGTCACTTCAAAATTGTTTTAAAAAAACTAACGGGCAACATTTTTCTGCAGTGTGCAAAAGACATTGTACCAGGATAATTGTCTGTCACTTCAAAATTGTTTTAAAAAACTCTATTCCACATTATGCCTCAACAGTGTGTAGTTTTAACTTTTGCTAGGAGCAGGATAATCTGAGGAACAAACACCTTGAGGTTGACCAGCCAACAACACAGATGACCTCCAGATGCAATAGTACTAATGGTCTTGGTGGAGAAACTTATCCATGCTTAACTGGTTCTGCCGCAAACTTGGAAAGAACCTGGTAGCAAAGAAGGATGACACACCAACACTAAACAGTTATGTGAATTTCAAAGGAACCCGACAGGAAGCAACAGGTCACATCTCAAAAGCAACAAGTGAGGACTGATAGTGAAATGAAAGATGGACTAAACAGAACTGCTTATCGTGTTTGATGATGAGGGGCTTTTTTGAATGCTATGCAGTCACTCTTTTACACTGCGGGAATAGAGAAGTCTCTCAAGGTGATTTGGATGCAGTTATAGAATTTACTCTCCTATAGTAAATTCATAACCCCTATCAAATGATTCTTCATTGTCCAGCTGCTTTATTTGTCAATAATGATACACTGCCTCTTCAGTTGACAGAGTTTGTCTGTCATCTTGACGTGTTTGTCAACATGCAGAGGAAATAATATTCTAGTGAGGGAAGCATTGTGTTCTTTGACAACCACTGCATACTGCAGGGTCCTATTTAAACTGTGCCCTTAAACCCAAAGACTTTTAATGCAGAGATGACATTGCTCTTGATGCAATGTTCTGTCATGTTGAGTCATGGGGTGATCGATGTTGGCACAATTCTACTTGCTGATGAACAATTAGTTTATGTTTTGGAAGCTCAGTGCAAGGGATCATCAGTGTCACTGAACATGAAGGGACCGCTACATTAGTCCAATATGTAATCATGCCTTTTATTTCTCAGGAATCACACTTTATTTCAAGGTTTGATTTTTCTGCCTGTATGTCCCTGTTCACAGTCCATTAGACTACAGATAGTGATGGCCTCTAGCCATGATTTGAATTGGTTATACATTCAAATGAACTGACATCAATGTCCAATCCTCTGACAAAAACTTTAAACTTAAGTCTTTTAACAGGCTCAGTAAAGCAGTCCTTTTCAGGACTCTTCCACCCAGACAGTCACACTAGAGGAGTGTGATTCTTTAATACAACCTACAATTTTTCTTCTTTCTGGAATACATATACCACAACAATTAACCAGACTCCTCACTTATCATTGGATGGACTACATTGCTAATTTAGTGATCAAGTTGACACAGAAAAATGTTCAGCTCTGGACAAATAACACCTCCACTGCAACATTAATTGGAGCCAAAAGTCTTTCTGTGACTTCCTGTGATATCAGTCTGTGCTCTGTCAATACTTTTGATGATGTAGTAAATTGTGGTAACATCTGATATATGGATACCAGGCCAGAATACTGTACTGCAGTAGCTAATTATGCTTGTGCAAATGCAAATAATAAGGTAATAAATGTACTCAGTATCTGATGATCTGCTTGCAAATATTACCAGTAAGACTATATGGAACAATGTAAAGGTGCACCTTTGAGCAACAGAATGCAACAACTTATAGCATGTGTATCTATCTCTGTCCTTTTACAGCCTTTTTTTTTTTATCAGCTTGCATCTGAATGCAACCAACACACAAGGGAGTCCAATAAGCAGCTGCTGAGCTCTAAGTATTTCTCTTTGACAATGTAGAGCTTGGTTGTCCTCAGGTATCATTACCATTAACTATTTCTGCATGTTGTATGGCTATCTGAGGCCAGAATTCTGCACCCTGAGGATTTGGCAGCATTTGTGGCACATTGGCAGCAAAATCAAAATTACTTTATGATCTTGTCAAAAGAGATGGCAAAATCAGCCAGCAAGACCAAAACAGTCAATTGGAGACACACAGTGAGAAAAGAGCTGGAGTGCGCCAGGACGAAAAAGGGTGAGACTGAACTGATTGCAAACAACAGAGTACAGTGAAGAGCTATGGTACAAGACCTGTGCCTAACAAGGGGCAAACACAATTGAGACTAGACTCAATCTAACATTAAATCTGCTTGCCTCAAACCTTTGTGTGAACACTGCATTTAGCTCTGTACTCTTTCACATTAAAGGAGTTGTTACAAGCTGAGCAAAGATCTGTGTGGTTTTCTTGACTGTTTTCATTCCCTTGTAAATTTCTATTTGCTTTGCTGATGCTTTCAAATGAGTGCTTCATCATCAAATCTACAAAAAATTTGGTGGATACCAGGCTTTAATACTGCAACCAAGTAGCTTGTGTTCTCCATGCCCACATGAGCTCCACTCTAATTTTGATTAAAAAGTCTTTTTCAAACTCGCAACATCCTGCACATTTCTTGGGTGGAAAGATCACCGAGAAAGGAACTTTGGAAGATAAAGCAAGATAGACATAAGACCTGCTTATAATTAAATGGGAGAAGACTTTCCACCACTAAAACATCACCATCATAAACTGGTTTCAATCACATAATGTCTGCATGCTTGCTTGTTTCTCAGTGCTGTCTAGCTTAGCTTCATGGCTAAGCCAGAAGCTATTTGTGTCAGAGACACAAAAGACCTGTCCTTTAAGTTAAGGACAATACCCCCTGCTGTCATAGGAAAGTGCTCATATGCCACAGCTTGAACCTGTGGTCACTGGGATTGTTACCTAAATATACCCCAGGCCTGTGAAATCTTGTAGTTTTCTTCCTGGTGATTCATCAAATTAAGATGAGTCGAAGGGTGGGACCTTTTGTTGCCTCCAGAACCTCCAACAGCAGTTCTATTGACCTGCATTTCTTCAAGTGGCTAAAGAATTAGAGCACCTGGAAGTTAACATTGTTCCTCCTAGTTCACTCCTGCATTATCCTTGTCATCATTGATTGCAGCATTAATACTACTTGATCATCTCTTCTTGCGATGAAGACTCCTCCAATTACAATGTAGCACTACAACCACATACAGGATTTAGCTTTCAGTTCCATATCTAAATCATCTCTCAATGAAATTTTAAGGAGCATCGATGATGTATTTTGCCTGGGAAGCCTTTTCTCTCTCCATTGGTTACCCCCTCCAAGCTGACTTTACTTGCAGCCATGTGAAGGAGATATTCATCATAACTTCCGACAATTCTTGGTTTGCCATTTCAAGTAAATCAAACAATATATTTGGAGTGTAATCACATACAATCTACATTTGGATACAATTTGGACTTCACCTTTGAATGACACATCAAGTTATCTTCAGTGAAATCACCTTGTGAAACCTTTCTCTACTTGATGACACATTCCCCTATTGGAAAATCAACAGAAAAAAAATATGGAAGATACTCTGCCCCCAAACTATATTGCATCATGTGATTCTGCTCTTATTTACCATCTGCTGTAAATACCTGTCATGACTAATCTGCATGCAAGAGAATTTCAACCCCTTGGCTCCTGTGGACTGATCAAAACTTGGATCTCCCCTTTTGAGGCCTTACCTGCTCTTACAATATTTGAATACAGGCTTAAACAATGTTTGCTAAAAATACTGAGCTATTCTCGTCTCAGCAGTATCTCAGGTTTAACACTATTCAGTTTCTTGCTAGACAGAACACCCACATACCCCTGACATATCAAGAATTGATGATTATAAATTTTCTGTTATTTTTGAGATTTCACTCTTCTCAACCTCACAAAGAATTGGTCTACAGTTTTGTTCCCTTTCTGGATACTTAAACATCTTCCTCCAAATTGATGCTTTTCGAGGTGCACATTTATCCTCAAGTTTCATTAGTTTTCAAATTGCAGACCAATTTTCTCTGACCAGCTTTATTTCCTTGCCTCCTTGAGCTAATCATGCTGCTGAAAACTTCAATAAACATGGCATACTTTAGCCAGCAAACTGGGACACAATGGTTTTCTTGACCCGAGGTCAGGTTGTGGTTTGTTGTCTCACATCATCATCTTTGTCCTTTCTCTATTCTCAGTGATTTAGACTGTTGTTTCTTGTCTATACTCTACACAACTCTTTTTTTGGTAGGATTTTCTGCCTCCTATCAATCAAACCCCATCTGCCACACTGATCTACTTTTATTTATTCTCAACAGTTTTCTGCATCTCATAAATAATCATTCTTCTCTCGTTTTGGAACATTTTAAGTTCAAAACAAATTGTCATATTTTTTGAGAAAGCAAGTAACATTAAAATGTATTTAAGCTAACAAAGGGATTCAAACTCATAACCTTTCCAGAGGTTATTGGTTTCAAGTGCTGAGCTGACAAATCCACTGGGAGTGTTCGAGGCCAGTTATGCGTTTAAAAAATTGTCTTACTTATATATGGATACTGTGAAAATTGTTTGCTGTTTAGAATTTTCTCCAGAGTTTGAACTGAATTACGTTATTATGTGGTGACAGGTCAGCCAGCAAAGTGTTTAACAAAAGTGAAAATTTAGGCTTGAATGGGATTCAAACCCATGATAAAAGACTGCAGTCTTGTACACCTCACCATGCAAATTACAATGTGTTAGTCACTTCAGGATCAAGTCAATTATTGGATAAACGTGATTTTTAAAATCACA
Organism: Orbicella faveolata; assembly: GCF_042242905.1. Classification (NCBI taxonomy): domain Eukaryota; kingdom Metazoa; phylum Cnidaria; class Anthozoa; order Scleractinia; family Merulinidae; genus Orbicella; species Orbicella faveolata. The sequence goes on from NW_028301541.1 coordinate 1,347,996, forward strand.
AAAAAGGAACAGACTCAGTTGTTCAAATAATCTTTTTAAACTTATTTTCGTCAAAATGTGCTGCCTGTTTACTTCTGACACCAAAAGAATCATGTGAAAGGAAATGTCAAGCAAATTCCGTTAACAAAAGAAGGTAAGTAGTTAAAAAGGAAAAATGTTAAGGGTTCAATGGGATTCAAACCCATGAAAAGGGACTGCAGTTCAACTGCTCAATCAGAGCTTCAAAGCTACTGGGAGCATGTACACTGTAAGATACAAATATCTTAGCCTATGAAAAGATGACTACATTATAAATCACTATGAAATAAATCATGTGAACTGAGGGTGAAATTTATTGCTTTGAATTTCAGTCACTGTTCACACGTATAATTTATTTCATATAACTGTACTATCATGAAAAGTAATTTGTGTGCTATAGAGTTCCAGTCCTCAGCAACTGTCAACCACAAGCAGGATTTGTCAGTCCTTACAGAGTCAGGTCAGACCATCAGGACCAACCAGGACAGTGGATCTGTCAGTCCATGGAGAGCAGTCAAGTCAGACCATCAGGACCAGCCAGGACAGTGGATCTGTCAGTCCATGCAGAGCAGTCAAGTCAGACCATCAGAACCAACCAGGACAGTGGATCTGTTGGCCCATGCAGAGCAGTCAAGTCAGACCATCATCAGGACCAACCAGCCAGGACAGTGGATTGGACAGTGGATCTGTCAGCCCAAAGAGAGCAGTCAAGTCGGACCATCAGGACCAACCAGGACAGTGGATCTGTCAGCCCATACAGAGCGTTCAAGCCAGACCATCAGGACCAACCAGGACAGTGGATCTGCCAGCCCATGCAGAGCAGTCAAGTTAGACCATCATCAGGACCAACCAGGACAGTGGATTGGACAGTTGATCTGTCAGCCCATACAGAGCAGTCAAGTCAGACCATCAGGACCAACCAGGACAGTGGATCTGTCAGCCCATACAGAGCGTTCAAGTCGGACCATCAGGACTAACCAGGACAATGGATCTGTCAGCCCATACAGAGCGTTCAAGCCAGACCATCAGGACCAACCAGGACAGTGAATCTGTCAGCCCATACAGAGCAGTCAAGTCGGACCATCAGGACCAACCAGGACAGTAGATCTGTCAGCCCATAAAGAGCAGTCAAGTCAGACCATCAGGACCAACCAGGACAGTGCAGCTGTCTTCATACATGTAGAGTAGTCAGGACCAACTAGGACCATGTTACAGGCCAGCCAGGACAATGCATCTGACTAAACAAAGCAGTCAAGACCAACTAGGACCATGGACCTCAATGTTAGCCTATACACTGCAGTCAAGTTGGACCATCTGCTAACAGGCCAGCCAGGACAGTGGATCTAGCTGCATTACCGTACAGTCAAGTTTGAAAGCCAGCCAAGCCAGGTACAGTGTATATACAAGAATTCTACATCCCAGTCATAACAGCTAGCTAGTAATCACCTAATATTACACCAGTTTAAGACAGTACCACTAACCACAAGGCATATTAAACCCATTCTAATGCATGTGTGATATCACTGCTCTTAGAAGTAAATTATGTTCCTGACCAATTATTCACCTACTACTGGGCTAAATTAATAAAAATGTTGGCCTCAACATAAAATAGGAGGAGCGTTAAGTAATCATAAAAGTTAGTGCCAAAAACCACTCTGCTCCAACTGCTTTGAAAGCTTTTATTGAAATATTTTGATTTAGTCTAAAAGTCAAGAAGAGAGTGTACAATGTCATCTGTAGAACTAGCATTTTATATTTTTCAGACTTAACAAACGAATAGCAGTCTTTATTGATAATCAGACACGAGGTATTCAGAGATAATGAAAATTACATTTCTGATACCTTATCAGTAACATTCATTTTCTTGCACATTTTAGCTCCATGTAAAAATTTGTCTGAGATGACTGCTTATACAAGAATTTCCAGATGTGTACCTGTTATGCAGCTCATCATGATGCCATAGTCACAAGAGGCAATAGAACAGCAGCCCAGTCGGATCAACCTGAAAGGAATTGAAGAAAAATTAACATGAGCAAGCTACCTTGGTCTTGAAAGGTAAAAAAATACAGTATATTAATAATGGTTATCATTAATCACTAATTATCCAACCTTTCCTGGCCTACACTATGACAATGTCAGAGTTCATAAAGAGAAAGAAATGTCTATAAGACAGGCTATTATTTATTATTAAAAGAAAATTGTTGGTGAGCAAGACTTTGATCTCCAGTTACATGTACTGTCAACTTTTATATAAAATCCTCAAAATTTTGTTAAACATTCAAACCACTACAGTTTTCCTTAAATGTCACTGGTCAGTCAAGCTACATGAGTGTCAACGATGTTGCTAATTGCATTGAATGCTCTTTCCATTTCTAAAGGTTGTATTCTTTTACATGTAGTTGAAACCCTTTAGTTAAAATATTTTTTCTTCACAAAAATAGGTCCTTTAATGATTATTATACATGCAGGATCCCTTCAAAACTAATTTTCAGCAATCATTAATTGAAACACAAGCACAAGCATGAGCGGATCATGTGCACCAAAGGAACCAATGGTTAAGTGTCGAACGAAACTCTGGATATATACCCTTGATTTACATCTCGATCAATACTTAATTGACACTGAATCAACACTGAATCGAGAGCCAGATGATAGTCGGCCGAGTGTTGACCAACATATATGCATCAATTGAAAATTAGTCTATTCCCGACCGACTGTCAACCAAGATGTCAATCGAGAGTCAACCAAGGTGTCAATTGAGTGTCCATCGAGAGTATCAATTGAGGGTATCAATCGACACTCAATCACAGACGCCACAATATACTAGAGAGGACAGCAAGGGCGTCCAAATGTAACGACATTCTCTCTCTTCTTAGGCCATGGTCAAACAACAAAATTTGCAGGAGCTGAACCTATTATGCAAATCATGGTGTTGATGACACAGTGCAGGACAACATGAAGAGTAAGTGCTTCTTTGTTGTTTTTATACTTTCCCTTACGTTGCTAACAATTATTTACTCTTTGACTCGTAGTTTACTTAGACCTTCTAAATTTTATGTACATGTACATGTACACATAATTGAATGCTAAAATCTCCATAATCAACAGTTTCTAACATTTCTCAAGCAAGGGAAGAAATTTATTTCTGTGCAGAAACATCGTATGTTTTACGGGCAGTCCTAGTTACATGACTTTGTGCCTGTTTGCAAGTAATGAGTCTGAGAACAATTTATTCACTAACAAAAGTTAGGCGTGCAAGTATGGTGATTTTAGGTTTGTTATTTTCAGCCAAGATCACAGATGATTGATGCTGGACAGGAGAAAGGCAATCACTAGATCACACTAAGGACAAGCAACTTGATGATGAAGCACAGAAGATGTCAGCAGATGATGAAGACAATGCAAAACGTTCTGGAGGACTTATAGTTAATTTATTTTCAGTATTAATTACGTTTGTCATGCTATTTCTTTTCAGTACACAACAATTAGTCACATAAAGATTTATGTCGTGCATCAAATGAAAATTATAAAAAAATCAATATTCTTGTTTTCTACAAATAATAGCAATAAAGCTATTTATTTAAAGACAAATAAATAGCTTGAAATGCTATTATTTAAAAGTTATAACAATCAAGCTTAATTATTAAGAAATAATAGCCTGATGCTATCATTAAAGAAGTGATAGCTTTGAATGCAATTATTTCAAAATAATAGCTTGATGAATGTTTTCTATTCAAACATTATAGCTTCGTGGCTGCAAGCTATAGTTTTTGAATAGACTCTTGAAAGTTATTCTTTTTGATATATAAAGAATAGCTCAGGAGAATTCTTATAAATTAGAAATTTCATTTGATGTCAAAGACCCACTTCTGTATGTGATTAGATTTGTCTTCTGAAAAGAAACTGATACAGGCATGACAATTAAGCTTGTTGGCAAAACTGGACAAGATGAACTCATTACGTCAATAACTTGATTTCTGTCAGAGTCTGCGTAGTGAATATCAAGATCATTAAACTGAAGGTAGACTTGAATTTTAAATCACAAGATTAATCAATTGATATTAATTATCTTTAGAAGTTCGAAAGGAAACATCTGGACATTATGAACTCTTCTTGATTAACTTTAAAAGCTAAGCTGATAATAACATATAATGCTGAACAACAACTAATGCTCATAGTAACTCATGGAGAGTTCTACATGTTCCAGTATGCATTGCAAAAAAAAAAAAAAAGAATCAAAAACCTTTTTGCACGATTTAAATCTGCTTTAAAATTCAAGTCTACCTGATACATGGCAGTTTTCATGAGTTTTAAAATGCTAGGAAGAATAAAATTAAACATTGTTTTGCTGAAGAGAAAATTTCTTTTTAACTATCCAAAATAAAGCACAAGTTCTGGTCAGCTGTTAGGCCCTAGGCTTTTTGCAGTATTGATTCAAGTTACTTTTATCATTTATGAGAAGTCAAATATTTGCAGTAAAGAAATTAAATTGGCCATGAATTTTTATGACTAGCCTGCTGTACAAACATGAAAGTTAGTCTGTGAGAACTCAAAATTTGGGACCTGGGATGGATTGGGAGTGTTGGGGGTTTAGGGTTCCAAGGGCAAGGAGTTTTGGTTATTGGGATTAGGGTTAAGGTTTGGGCCAGGAATTTGGGCTTGGGTCTTGGTTAAGGGAAAGGGTTGGAGTTGGGGATTGGGTCTAACAGGCTAGAGTTAGGGATTTGGGTCTGGACTAGGGTATGGATGAGGGAGTAGGGTTTGGGTCAGGGAAAAGAACCAGGGATTTGAGTTAAAAGGTTAGGGTAACTGGGTTTCTGAGTTTTCACAATCTCACTCAAGTGTTTGCAGCTAGCTAAGTTACATGAACCTTTGATGTGCTAGTCATGATATTAATGTCCTTTTACATTGTTATTTATAACATGTATCCTTGAAAGATAATTATTCTTTACTTGATGCTGACCCGTTCTGCACAGTACTTGGGATTGTTTTGTTATTGCTTAGGTTTAGTTTTATTCATCAACGATTAATCGTATACATGCAAGAGTTTTCATAGCCTCAACCCAGAGGTTTAGGTGAGGTGCAGTGGTTTGGAGAATATGGTTCCAGTTTTTCTCTGATTGAGTTTTCACTGGTTTGTGCATCCGGAATTTCACCACTATTAATATGTATTTGTGTATATGTATAAAATTTATAATAAATTGGACCGTGTTTGACTAAGGTACACTTAGAGCTATTTTGAGCTGTAAACTCCAGAAGTTTAGGTAAAATGCAGTGGTTGGGAGAATATGTTTCCAGTTTTCTCCAGTTCAGGAGTTTTTTCTGTTTTTTTGCATCCAACATTTCACCACTATAGTGTTGCTGTGTATTCCAATAAATTATTCCATAATTTTCAATTTGCCTCACAAGAATATGTTTAACAAATCATCCTCAGTTACTACTTTTTTAAAATCAACAAGAATGAATTTATTACCTTTAAATTATTAATAATAAAAATAATTATTTTATGGCAATACATGTAACTGTTGTTTTAGTTCTGCTCAAAATTTTTTCAAGGGGGAAAGACAGCTCCACTTTGCCCATATCACCTGTAGGGAGCTAGCTAACACTTAAACTGCCGCCTCTCCAATGATCTGTATGATCCAGAGGGGACAGGTCAAGGATGCTCGTCAGAAAATTTGGACTGAACCCTTAAAGGAGACCAACCTGGGAATGGCTTGAGTTTTATTTTGACCCCTAAAAGGTGGTACGCTTATCAGTTAAGTAAGGCACGACGGAGCTTTGGTGATGAAGTTTTAGACTTGAAATTACAGTGTTGCCACAGACAACTTTCCTCATTTCCAATGGTAAAAATATTGTCGCTTGCAATTTCGTGTGCTTTGCTGGCAATGATGTCAAGGGTTGACAGGTTGCTATTAGAAATGAATCCAGTTGCCCGTAACAACAACACAAGTTGAACGTTGAAACCTGGTCGCCAAACTTTTGATGTGCCTTACTCGACTGATAACCGTAGTACCACTTTAAATGGAATAAGCTTTATTTCCTACCCCTGCTCAGAAAAGGAGCCTTCTGGGGGGGGGGAGTACTTCTGGAAGAATTGGATGGGGGTGTGCAGCCTGCTTCCCAAAACCCTTACCCTATCTATGACCAAAATCTGCAATTTTACCTCTCTTATTTATGGGCCTGACCAAAATTTGATACCATAGTTATGACTGTTGTGGCTGACACAGTTGCCTCAAACATAATTTATGAAGGCTTTTGTGGATGGTCTTATCGATAATGATGAAAAGGTAACTTCTTCTAAAAGAACATACTTAATTCAAGACTAGAGTGCAAAAACCATACCCTATTTATGACGACAAATGGCCAAAATCGATACCCTGTTTATGATCAATACGGCCCACACACCCCCACCCCGGGTTTATACCCCTTCCACTAAAGGAAGGGCACGACGTTTTCATATGGCAGTCCCCCCGCCCCCTCGGCTGGATGACTTTAATCCGACTCGGTATTTATTTTCTCCAGGAGTGGAATGGTGCGGACCGTGAAAGAAATAATCGAAATTATACCTGAGCCATTGAAATCACACGAGACGAGCCGAAATCGATCAGAAGGCGAGCATTACAATCGCAGAAAATACTTTACACTAGCAAAAACCATGGTGAAAAATAATAACTACAACTTACGATCGCTTTACGAGTTCATACCGCCTTCGTTGAAATCAAACTCGTTATGCTTACCTCCGATCATAAGCTGCAATAGTCACACCAGTGTTCGAAAGTGTTGACAAAACTATCAAGCAAAGGTAGGCAAAAGTGCGCTTAGTTTGACCGCGCGAGAGTTGGGGCGAGGGAGGACAAAATATTTTGCGCCGAGGGTTGCTCAGCCACACAGCATAATGTCCTGTAAGTTGGATAACGTCACCACGCCAACGCATCAATCTCAGCGATACATTAATTAACGTCCAAAATAATATATTCTGAAATTTTGGCACAAGCGGCTCTGAACATAGGCTCAATCCTGATCTGCAGCCGTGGGTGTTTCGGTGCGCCCGCGTTCCCCCACTGGTGAGGCCGATCACAAGTGGAAAGGGGGAAAGTGTCGCCATGTCAACGTATAAATCTCAGCCAATCAATATTTTGCGTCCAAAATTTGGACGGACTGATTCAGAATTCACTACGATGCGGGCAGGGTCTTCTTCCCCTCTTCTCTCCTTCCTTGCCATGCCAAGAGCTTGCCCGGCCCTGTGGTAAACCGTTACCAGAGTCACTTACGTGTAATAAATGTTTTAACTCTTAAAAGAGTTTGTATAACCAAAATATAAGAGTTAAGTATGAAGATTAGGAGATGACATTGAAATCGGTCCGATGTATGTGTAATTCACCGAATAAAGACTCTTGAACATCTAATGGTACCATTTCTTCTCATCCTGGTGTGTTTAAACGAGATTTGAGCGAATTTTGATGATTTATTATACGGTGTTATGATAAGAGACATGGTAGGAAACTTTGGCCAGTCAGTTTGACGACAAAACACTTTTCGGAAACGACTCAAATTTCACACAAAAATAGCATTTACTCACAACATTAATGGCTGAACTTAGCCACAATGCGAGAATAAACTTTTCTGTGGTTAACCTTGACTCTTGCAAAAAACGAGCGCCAAAGCATAAATAGCTTAAAAGTAATGGTGCATTAGGCATAGGCTCTTGAAAACTGTGTTCGGCCACCTTAAGCACACGTTCAGTTTTCACCGTGTTAGTTGGATGGTTGAAAATTTGAAATATGACGATCGAAATGAGGACGCCAGGGCGCTGTTTCACGCGTGCTATCTCGCCAACATATTTACCCTCGAGTGTTCTATAACTGAGTATTATAAAGAAATGTAGAGATATTTAGTCCCGAGTGCATAACTTACAGTTAAAAGTCAGTCGTTGTAGATGTATTTATCCTCTCGTGTAAATAAATATAAATAAATAATAAATATAACGTGTCAAAGTCTTTAGCACTACTTTGCTAATTGAGGACACTGAAATGAGCAAACAAATACTGTGAATTGCACAGAAACTTCTTAAAAATCCCAGCTGGCGGGAGGCTGACCAGCTGGCTTTTTAAAAAGCGTGGAGGAGTTGAATCTGGGACCACCAAACACAAATCCATCCAGTGATAAGGAGAAGGATTTGAACCCGGGACCTCCAGATTACAAATCCAGCGCCCTAACCACTAGGCCGCGCTGTGGAGGCAGCGTGGCCTAGTGGTTAGGACGTGAGCCTCGTGCGTTCAATATTCCTCCTCGTTGTAGCATCAAATATGATTAAACGGTTTACAACGAAAGTCAGATTATTCTCCAGTTTTTTGAGGTGAATAATTGGGGTGAATACTTCTTTTTTCGTAAAATTGAAGGGGACACTTAATGGCAAATGGAAACTCATTTTCAGGGCTTGTAGGTTTTAACGGTTGGTGTTGAGGGCTTGTTTTTTTACAATGTACGCCATCATTTGGAATCTTAATTTACAAGAACAATTCATTACCGATAGTGACTCAACAGTAAATCCCTTGATTTATTTCACATTCAACAAAGATGACAAAGATATTGATTCTTTACAAATCTTCACATATGTATCCACGCGGTTCTGTGTTACCTGTAGCCTTATATTTATACCGGAGTTTTAGACTGTCTGCGACGCAGGCTAATACTTCAGATACTCATATAAAAACCTAAAATCACAATTAAAGCTAAATTATTCAGATCTAAGTGCCTTGCTTTATTACGAGTGTAAGAGTTTGGTACTGCGCATGCCGACTAATTGAGGACACTGAAATAAGCAAACAAATATTTTAAATTAGAAAGAAACTTGTTAAAAATCCCAACTACCTTATAAGATAATGTTAACGATAATGTAACATCAATCAATAAATTAATCGGTTTCGGGCTAGTAATAGTATCGAGAACGATGGCTATGTAATGCTTAAATTGATTAAATTTCGCAATAAGATAAACAGCTCTTAATTTTCAGTTAGATAAAATGGTTTCGCATTTCGTTTTGCAGGAGATCTGCAAAAAGCAGGGCACCAAATCCAAAGCGTGAAAAACAGGGAAGCGGAATAGGAACAGCAGAACAGAATAGCATAAAAAAAAAGATGCACATAAATTGTCATGAGAGTAAAGAATCAAAAATAAAGGATAAATGGTAGTACTTGAAAGAATGGATTGTTCGACTATTAAATTTTTGCCTTTTAAGACATAATAGTAAAAGTTGTTTATAGTAATTTACCTTTATAAAATAACTAAGATACTAAGCACGCCCTGATTGGTCGATAGAGTTGCCAAAGCCATGTTCTATTGTACTGATAAGCGCATGATTCCCGATGCGGCAGAGCTATGCGAGAACTGGAGAACTCTGAACACTAGCGAGAACAAAATAAACAACTCCCTCAGTCGTTCTCCGTCTGAGATATCAATAAAGCGAGTATCTTTTCATTCAACATATACATGGAAATTTGCAAGGAAAAACAGGACCATGGCGATAGAATGCTTGATCTTTCCTTCCATGGCAAAAATTTGACACATACACCGCTTACTCTTTGGCCAAGGGAAAAAAAAATAAACACAGAAATCAAAACTCTTTTGTTTATTGTTATTCAGCTTGCTTTATTAAGCTTAAAATTTACTCCCTTTTATACTGATTTCAACATTTAACTGATCAGGTTAACTCAGTTAATCTCGGTTTGATTTAATAGTTTTCACAGATGTATCCACGTGTTGCCGTTATTCCTTGACCCGCATCTTTTCTATTGCACATGACATTATTAAAATGCCCTTGGGTCCCTGAACTGGGATACCAGATTTCGCCACAAACTTCCCTTGAATCATCACTAGGCTGACCGCTCTGCCAGCGGCTGTCATCTGTGGCCACAGTGACACCAGGCGATCCTGCCTCAGTCCATTTCCACGTTCCGCTTTCTTTACGGAGTCCAATGTAATAGTGAGTGTAACTACCAGTTTCCGTCACTTTATCTGCGAGGAAGCCCTTAACTTTGTTCCACTCGTCTGTCGTTTCCATGGTAACTAGGTGAGCTCCCATGTCACGGCACGCGTCACGGGCTTCGTTCCAGGTACTGTCAACGTCATGAAAAGTGTAGCAGTTGTTTACATTGCTGGCACTACAGTCCACAGCTGGAAAATTTCACCACATGGTCATTAGAACTTTAATTAGAAACAAGAATTAACTGTAAAAACACAGCAAAAATTAAATTAAATGTATGGGAAAAAGCTCGATGCCCAATAATTTGAGCGTGATTGACGTTCTGAAGATTTTATGAGTTACAAAGAAAAGATACCCAGCGGAAGGTCCTTTTGATCAAATTTGAAGAACATAGGGCGACGGGTTTCTTTTCTCAAAGTTTTCATGCAAATTTATGTAAATTTTCCAAGGAATCCTGATTCGGCGTTACAGACAAATTTCCCTCAAATTTGAGAAGTAAGTTCGTTTGCCTAATATCTCTTGTTTTTAATTCATAAATATTTCAAAACTCAAATTTTTCGTTACCTGTTAGAGATTAGATTCTCTATTTTCCCCACACATTTACGATATTTTTTTTCCTTATTTGTCCCCACCCCCCCCCCTGCAAACATGATGGCATCAAAACCCGTGAAAAGGTTTCTCAATTTTTTACTACGCACACCTATCATTAGAATCGAAACCCGGGGAATGGAGACGGTCATTATAAATGACCTTCCACGAGAGAGGATAAGGAGTCATCTCCCCTGGATAGTCTCATTCAAGTTAATTTTAGATATTTGTACCCAGTTCCTCCGCGTATGATACCACGCCGTCCACGCGCTTGCGTAGATGTTTTCGTGGAGGATAAAAATACGTGCAAAGCCTTCTGGGTTGAGCACGTGGGTAATATTCGCGTCGTGTGATTCGCTATTTCTAGATCCTCCTGGGATTTCTGAAGCTGGAAGTGACCTCAAAATAAGTTGAGAGAGATTATCTTAACAAAACAAACTTAAGGAACAAAATTAAGCTACATTTATCGCCTGGTGTAACCTTAAACACGAAGGCGTGCTATATAAGGAAATCTTCCCAGGGCTCATTTGTTAGTCACCGTTGACGTGCGCGGGTCAAGTTCAAAATGGCGGGCGATTTGAATACACGAAAGGTAAGCTGTAATTGAATTAAACTTCTTTGCTGTCTTTACTTGCCATAAAATTAAAATATCTTTATCTAACAAGAAATAGTACTTCACAGATTACTATTTTATCGGACGAATCTTTAATCGTAGTAATCACATCGATTCGGAAAAAATTCCGAGTTCCAGATGGGATTTGAACCCACGACCCTCCGTGATCTAGACCGGACGCTCTTACCACTGAGCTACTGGAGACTCTATGTTGAGCAAGGGTGAAATGTGGGCCTCTGTCTGAAACCGCATCGCGCGGTCACACAGCCAAATGTTGAATTGGCGCATATGAACTCTCTAACTACATCACGCAGTCACATTTAAAGCATATCAAAGATGCAACCAACCACCCTCCAAAGTGAGTATTAAATGTAGAAATCACATCGGCTCGCAAAAATTAACTCGGAATTTTTTCCGAGTCGATGTGATTTCTACATTTAACACTCACTTTGGAGGGTGGTTGGTTGCATCTTTGAATCTTTAGTCGAGAGCTTACTGGTTAGCTTGGTTGAATTTGACCTCAAGAACGAAAGTTTTTCATACGGAGCGAGGCGACATTGTGCTCCGAGCAAAAAAAATTACAGAAAGGTAATTAACGAATAAACACATTATTTTATTCATTCTATATGATAGTTTTCTTAATTTAACTTGTTTTATAATCAACTCGTCCATGCATTTCTTCCAACAATCAAGAACAGACTTAAAAGGAAAAGAAATTTAGAGTCGCCTTCAAATATCAAAATCTAAAATTAAACATGTACACACATACAAATCACGTACAAATTTTTTTGGAAATCCACAAGAAGAATTGAAGTCAGTAACATTTTGTGTGCCAGATAGAATGAAAATATGTGGAAAACCAATAAGACAGGAACTTCGGTCAATTTTGTCGGTCATCCGACTGACTTCTTCACCCTCCCGTAACTGGTGTAGTTGGTACATTGGTATAGTTTGGAATATAAATTTTGGAATATCCTCCTAACATAATGTATGGATAGAAGCATTCGTTTAGATCCTTTTCTCGTTTTCGAACAGGTAAAATACTTAACATTATTTGCTCTGTTTCAGGTTGGAGATTACATTCACGATGTAACACAAGTTTTGGAAAGTCTCAAAAGGAAACCGACTTATAATTATCAATTATTTGTCGAGCGTGCTTCGGATTCGAGACAATAAAGGTAACACTTGAGATGGTTACAGTCATCTGATAACCAACAAGGATGAGTAAAAGAATTTTTATTGGCAACCAGAAAATATCGGTAAATCTTTCTAATGGCGGTCAGTCTAAAACTAGTAAGTCAGATCTAGTAATTCGATATTTTAACTCAAATTCTTTACTTGAACTGGAATTCATGTAATGGACGGCAATCGCTTTGTTCACGCCCCAGTTACATTGACTGTAACAGTTGGATTTATGTGAATAACTGAGTTTCATATGCATCATTCGAAATTCTCAGTAACATTTAAATCAATAAAGAACAATTCGAGAAAACCAACCTCTTGGTAAATGTGAAATAAGAAAGAACATCAAAATGAACTTGAATGGCACCACTGACTTCATCTTCAACCTGAAAAAGAACAAGTTAAAATTAGACGAAAAACATGTCTACATCTTTCTTTCCTAATTTTCAAGTTATGCTAGTTAAAAGTATCACGGTATTCTACTAGACACCGATAGATCAATCCAAGTTAAATAAAACAAAGTTAACAAATTAAAAGTAGATAATAGTTGATCATCAAAAACGCAAATGCTGAGGGATTCGTTAGACCTGCAACTTACGTTGGAGAATCTACCGTAGGTTTCTCGACTTCAAGACTGAAAATTACTACGGTGTACTAAACAAATTTATATTCTAGACTTACACAAAGGTGCAGAAGAATACAGGACTCTTTCTGGCCCCACAAGAAATTGTTTACAGGTGACATAATTGTTTACACGTTTGACACAATATGCTTGGCTAGGTTCGCGTCTTTTCACGCTGCGTGCAGTAGGACCAACTACTCAGTAAAGAGAGTAGTCTGTTCAGGGAAAAGTCGTTAATTTTTTAAACGAGTTGGGACCCTTTAATTTAAATTCTTCTCCCTTAAATAATAACGTAGTTACGCTAGAAGTTTATTCCTTTCTTGTCGCAGTCTGTTCAATTAAAAGGTTTATTTATTTTAAAAATATATGATTAGTATTCGATTGAGCGTTTCGTGGCTCATATGTACTAGGTAGGCGTGAATTAAGCAGGTTCTTGTACTCTTAACAGGTCAATATATTTCGTTTTTGGTCAATAAAAGCATGGACGCCAGACTCAACAAATCATGAATTAGCTGTTTCTTTTGAACTAAACTGAATTCCATAAGTTCTTATATACAAAATGTTTGATCGAGCGGTACTGTGTATCAATCGTAACATTTTCTCAAATTAAACAAAAGAATTACTAATTGTTACGGTTTTTTAGATATCTTGCCTTCGTTAGCATTTATTTTTTATGATTTTTTTTTCTCCGTTTACTTTCTTTTTACTTCTATTTCGTTAAAAATACTCCGCTGTGCATTTGACTTTCAACTGTCTAAGTTTAGAAATGTCATGAAACATTGTTTTTCGTACTAATTTGACTACGGTCGAACCTCCGGTTACAACCACCTCTCGTAAGCAACCACCTCTCCTCAGCGACCAGAATTCCAAAATACTAAGAGTTTCTTCGTCAAATCATTATATTTGGAACCTCTTGTAACCGACCACCTCTCGTAAGCGACCGCGACCACTTTCAGAGCTAAAAGTTTGAAATTTTCTTTAGTTTTCAACCTCCCGGAAGCGACCACTTGACAGATAATAGAGCCGAAAATGGATAATAAGGTGTTGGGACATTATCGCATTCCGGGTTGTACAAGAGACGGAAATTCTCAATGGCAAGTACCGGATTTTTCTCGAAATTGACTTTTCACACGAATAAAACATTTAAAGCTTCGGGTAAGTCTCTTCAGTTACCATATGCTAAGGAGGCAAAGTTGTGACCCAATATTGTCTAATCTCTCGTAAGCGACCACCTCCCTTGAGCGACTACCTAGGCTTGACATTTTGAGTAGTTGGTTACGGAAAGTTCAATAGTATTTCGGAAAGGTGATTATATTCATAATTGTCGATCCACACATTTCAGAGAAATTGACATTTAGAAAGTAATTTTTGTCTAGAAGAGCGTTCGAGAAATAAAACGTGCTGAAATTCTCGTCGTTTAGAGCTTATTTCATCAAAAAAACATTCAACAAAAAGCAGGAATTCGGATCCTTCAAAATATTTTTCCTGCTTCGTTTTGCAGGTTCAAGTTTGATGCTTACTGTTTATTTACATTTCACATCATTAAAAATTAAGGGTGTGGGGTGTTTTTTGGCAGTCACCTGATAATATGGTTATTTTCTGTGAACTGGCTTTATATTTTACGAGCTTAGAAGACTCGCAGGAACACATCGCCAACGGAGGACCTTATGATACAAATTGATATTTTCCGTTTTTAGCCAAAGGTATGTCCCAATTTGGATTCTTTCATAAAGTTATATTTCTTTTTCAGTATAGTTTTACACCTTTCTACAAATCAAATCAAAGTGATAATTATCCTTTAGAAATATCAATATCTCATCCACTGACGCACTAACTCGAGTAGATGATTCACTTTCTGACTATAACAGTTTAGAAATAGTAAGAATAAAAGGTTTCCCAGTTTGACATAAAAGACTTCAGCTTAACTCGCTCTAGATATGGAAGAAACACTTGCAGATTATTTCTTTGTGTTACGGTGGCAATTTATGAAAAGTACCTTAAAGGTCAAGACAGACACGCGATGTCCTGTGGTCAGAACAGAGTACATCAGCATCAACATCGGAAGCTTCAAATCACAGTGCGGCCACGAAACTTCGTATAAGTTTTTCTTGAAGCTAACAAGTCACCGCTAATCTAAAGTAAATGAATTTAGTGCGAGTAGCACACTTAGATATCATTTCACCAATGGGCTCTAACTGCGCCTCAGTCATGTAGTTATGAAAAAATACCTTGTGGCGATTGCTTCGAAGGTCCCATAATTTTGTGATAAAGCGATAAGAGAGAGGGGGGAATAAATAAGTTATTTACCGGCTCAGGGCCGGTCCGTATCGTATAGTGAAAAACTTTGTGCACGGACTCGAAAACGCTGTTTGAAAAGTGCTAAAAACTCTTGCCAGCCATCTTCCTAAATCATCAGTTTAACGTTTAACTCTTTGTTATCGAGATATCATTACGCTGTGAAAAACATATATCTTAGCATTGTTATGTTAGAACTCGCGTCAGTATAGCGATATTACACTACAGCATAAGCTGTGTAACTTACCGCCGCAGAAATTTGTATCAAACATAAATATATCTATTTGACACTGTACCGGGAGGTCACAAGGCGTGTATCATGTTTCTTTACACAGCACAGAGATGAAGATTGTCTCCGCCGTTTTGGTGGGATGGGCAATCCTTCTAATGAGTTTACGTTATGGTATGGTAAACTATTTTAAATTATTTTAAATTATAAAATTATTTTATTGGTTTTTAAGTCTGATTAAGCATATTTCATCCGCTTTAACTTGTAGGTTAATTAAGTATTAGTTAGTTACACATGACCCCTAAAGCATGCAATGTTTTAAATCTCATCGTCTTAAAATAAAAGATCTTACTTCCTTTTTTTATAATTTGATGCATATGTCTATTAAAAAATATTTCGAAGATTTTATTGAAGAAATTCGGGCCGATCTAACTTGCGAATTATGTTCGTAAAATCTCAAGTTCTATGAAAGGAGAAAAACTAAGATTACCACACAAAATCCCAACTATTTTTTATTTAATTAATTTGGAATTTGTGTTTTCCATTAAGATATCTTTCAATTAAAATTTTTTCTGGAGTAATATGTTTCAGATGGTAAAAAACGTGACTTATAAGAGTTTTGTGCGCTTGTAATAAGCGGTACAGAGCCTAAAATGGTGTAGGAAATTGTTAATAATGCATTACCACTGAGCCACCTTTGTGCTGCCATTTGCCCCTTCAAACTATTTATCGTGACTTTCCTCCACATGGGTAGCACTTAGTCGGTTGCTTTAGTTAGTAGATCAACAAATTTATCTTTTTATTTTTAAGAAGAGAACAACGTTTTTCATTTTACAAAAGATGAAAATTCAAATGTACAACCGTCGAACATTTACAACTGAAGATGACATAGGAATGTCGAAACATGTTTTGTAAAATGAAAAAATTTGGTTTCCTTTTTAAAGATTGCTGTTACTCTGCTGTTTTTACAATCTTTTTATTTATTTTTTAGTCCTTTAACGGTTTTACAAATATTGAACATTCCTGCTTCACCTCGCAGTTAGGGATAAATACGTTACAAAATTTTTAATACGAAAAGGTTTCTTTTTCAAGGTCGAGCATCGTCTATCAAACATAATCGACTAAAAGAAACAAGTCTGACAGAGGGTAAGTCTTCATGGTTTCTGCAAGCCAGGCTGGCCAGCTGATATTTTGTTTTAATGTGCCATTTTTGTGCTTGGAGTACGACTCGGATTTTAATTTTCCACTGTGACTGAACCGAAATGTTTTGCAGATATTCTCACTCAAGATACGTTCTTCTTTTACGTAGTAATTTACCATTATGTGTAAGTGATTTTCATCTATGATGTCTTTTCCGTTTGAAACATATCAGCTTATGTCAGGAAAAACAGAGTAAAATCTTGATTTCTTTTCATTTCAAAAACCGAAAACTATCTTTTTCTGATCACTTTTCTTTCATAAAATGCCATATTAGATGAAAGAGAAACGTGATTTAGTTAGTGTCCGAAAGAAGAACTTTTAGACCTTTTCTGTTTAGAGAAACAAGAAACGACCTAACATTATTAGAGTCCAGCGGCTGTCAAACATGTGTTGTATGTAACAGTTAGTTACATACACTTTTATATACGCATTTTTATATTATCACCAATTTTATAATATTGTTAGCATTCATTTGTTAGTATTTTTAAAAATCTTTACATTAGTGTATATTGAAGTATTTTATTGGTATTTTTAGTAACTATATCGTAGCTGGTGTAAGTTTTTAGCAATTTTTAGTAATTTTTAGTATGTTGAAGTATCCTATTAGCATGTTTATTAACTGTCTAGTAGCCAGTGTACGTTTTTAGTACTTTTTCGTTATTTCTATAGCTTGTCCCCAAGTAACGCCTATCGCGCTTGATGCATTTGTCAAGCAAATAAAGTTACTCACTTACTATCCGATTCTCTTGAAATTCATATATTTCAGATTTCAAATCAAAAATCTTCTGGCGAAAACTCTTAAATCAGCTTTCTTCAAAAAAACAAAGGAATCGACTCTGGAACAGAATTGTTAAATAATATTTTTCAGAAGGGAGAGGAGAGAGAAGAGCATGTCCTGGTTTACCCGAAAAACCAAGGTATCTTCTAGTGGAAAAATTGGTAAAAAGAGCGACAGGGAGAACTAATGTTTGCAATCTGTTCACTTACGGTTGTTGGTGTGGTCGACGTGGACACGGAAAATACGTGGACAACTTTGATTAGTAAGTATGGACTTCCTCCATACCATAACAATAACAATAACAATAACAATAACATTTATTACTTATATTGCACCTTTTCTATAAAAATAGTCAAAAGCGTATTACAATTAGATCAATTCTTACAACTTAAAATTGAGAATTAAAACTACCAACGCATCTTGAAATTTAAGTCCTAAAATCCTATAATGTATTCGAGAATTGGACTTACAATGAAGTCTTAACAAAAGGCCTTAGAGAACAAACGAGACTCAAAAAGCAACGACGCTTTTAGAGTAAATTATATCTCCTTCATAGAGCTTGATATTTTGCAGGGTGTAGCAGGTTAGATTGGTCTGAAACTCTTTCGATCAGATCTTCCAAAAAGTTTCTAAATATACATGAACATAAAAATCTGGTCTGATTAAAATTTGAAACACGAAATAAAGTAGGGGTTGTACAATTAATTTCTTTGTTTTTTGCAAATTGGTATATTTTGTCTTAATTTAAAAACTTGCGCGAAGGAAACTAAATTATTAGAACTACTCTGCCAGATCTAAGGCATTTTCGCAGAAGGAATTGCAATAAAATTCCCTGCTTTTTTTGCTTTTAGTGGTGCTGACTACTAAAAGCATATGCAAGCATGTTACAAATTATATGAAAACCCTGACGTTTTCCTTTAAGCGCCGAAAAATATTTACCGGCGTCTGTCTAACTTCACGGTTTGTACTGATTAATCATTTCTGTATCATATATTTCCATTTATGATTAATATGCTTTTTTTCTTCTGTTTCCTTCCCTTCCTTTTAGCTTGCTTCCCCCATAGTTTCTGTTACCCTATTGTTCCTTTTTCTCGCTCATAATTTAGTTGGTTATTTTCATCAGCTGCTGCAAAGTTCACGATTTTTGTGAGAAAGACCTTGATAAAGATCCGGACAAGTGTGATGTTGTCGGAGGACTTAGGTATAAGGCGAAAAAATTCCTCTACGACAAAGATACCAACAAGTGTTGTGAGTAACATATCAAACACTCAAGACATTGTTTGACCACATTTCCAAACACCGAGAAGTTAGTTGAAAATACGACGCGTAGCGGAGTACGTTTTTAGAGCTTCGAGGTGTTTGAAAATATTGTCAAACACTGTCTTGAGTGTTTGATATACCTTCTTAATGGAAACTAGAACTAAGGAGAAAACGGAGAAATAAAATCGTAAAATCTATGCTAATTAAGATCAGACATCCAAACCAACCGTCCCGACCATGATTTCCTGTCTCTAAACTTGATGAATTATTGCTGTGTTCGAAAGGTTTGTTCAGGGTAGAATGGTTTTTTCATTCTGAGAAAAAGTATTCGTTAAAAGTAATAAAGAAGAACACCTAAATGAAATTGTTGTTAAACGGGGCATGATTACGTACGGCTCGCACTTCACTGCTTGAGTTGAGACTGAGAAATTTATCTCGGTGCGATCGTGTGTGTTTATGGTTTATAAACGAGAAGGAATAAAATAAATTTTTCAAAACAATATTCCAGAAGTACCCTAAAGAGGAGTGGTCTATGCTTCATATTGTTTTTAGTTCCGGGATAGTAGGGCAAGTTTTAGCTCAAAAACCAGTCCATTTTATTTTATTTTTATTTCGTTTTTTCAGTGATTTTTCCATTGTTTGAATTTTAATTCTATTAATATCTAGATCTCCAATGAAAGCACGGGAAACAAAAAACAGCTTTTCGGGACCGGTGACTATCGGGACTTTAGAGAAAGGGGCCCCTTATCCCTTCTATAACCATTTGCCCGTTAATAGATAATAGTCAAGCGAGTTTTGTCAAACAATGCATGATCCATCAGTAATAACTAAACTCGACAGGGAGGGTTGTTCGAAAGCCGGTTTACGCTAACCTAGGATTAAAATTTAACCGAAGTAGTAACTTTTCTGAAATAAAATTGTTTTTCACTTTTCATGGTTTATGTATTTTGAGATTCCCAAGCTTAAAACTGCATGACAAACAACATAAACAGAATACCTTATCGAAAAGTTAGAAAACTTAAATCAAAATTTTCGCTAAACCCGGGTTAGCTTAATCTAGAACAACCCTGCTTAACTGGTTTACCTGTTTAGTGAGATGTACCTTGCAATTGTCAACACAGCTCCAGTGAGTGAATATTCTGCAAGACTTATGAAAGAGAAGAAGTGCAGGCATGCTGTATGTCTTTGCGACATGGAGATGGTTCGATGTATGGGACACTATAAAAGTGAGATTGATACTGACAACATCTCACATCAGCAATGCAATATCACAGGTAACATTTTAGTTCCAGGACTAAGTGATTTGCATCGTAATTCATTCGAAATTATGAATATATTTTTTCTCTGTTTCCTAGTAGACTTTTGGTATGATATAGAGACCGAATGAGTGCGGGAAAGTTCAGTCAACATTTATGCCATGTTTAAACCTGTTCACTTGATCTGCTAGTAATGTCTAATTACAGAGAGTCCTGTTTGCAACACCAAGGCGGACGTGATTATTCTGATCCAAGACAGTCAAGGTATTTCCTCGGCGACAGTTAAACACATCAAAACCGTGGTGAAAAGAATGCTGAATCAACTCAGCAGTGAGTCAACTGACTTCAAATTTGCTCTGGCAAAGTACGCTACTTCACGGCGAATGAGTTGTTTCAGAAGCGCAGAGGAAACAATCAGTTACATGAACAACGAATACCAGCATGGAGGAAGCGGTCGTAACCGGTTAAAACTTGCGCTAAGCAAAATGGTATTGAAACAGTTTGACAAGCGTCGTGGCGACAGAAAAACGGACACGGCAAAGGTGAGATTTCTTTTTGGCATTTTTCCCACTTGGTCTAAACTGTGTGACCAACAAATTCAAGTTATCTGCATTATCTCTCACTTTCATCAAAATTGGTATAGGGACGACAAAGGATGAGAGAAGGAAACATACTGCAAGATAGCAAGCAACAAATTCCAAAGTCTATTATTCAAATTGTCAATCCTGTTTTTCATTCTTCTTATTTACAAACTTGTTTTTTAATTTTGAAGATTCTAGTCATATTCTCAGACGGGAACACGGTGGATGAGAATGGAGACATCATGGACACCTTCATGCTTGACAAAACAGCCAAAGTTTTGAGAGTCGATAACAACATCAAAATAGCTGGTGTCCTTATTCCCAACACTGAGAAAACACCACGAATACAAGAGTTAAAAGGCATCGTCACTGAACCAGATGACGCTATAGAAGCCGATTTTTCTGCTTACCTTGACAAGGTCGCAGATCTCCTAGCAACCCAAATAAAGGAATTCGCTTGTTCTTATGGTAAGAAGCTACTCTTTTCAGTTGGAACTTTCTCTTTTTATCTCTTTGTATAGGACTGGCAAATAAATTAAAATGGCCTTCTTGGGTACGTTTCTCCCTGTACAGGGGGGTTGGGGGGGGGGGGGAGGGGAGAGAAGTAGCAATTCAGGAACACTCCTCGGAATTTTACAAAGGGATTTTCGATTTGAGGGCGAAATTTGTCGTTATTCAGATCCTTGCAGTTTCCATTGTTAAAAAAAGTCGCGGCAAATAATACTTTGCAGTTGTAGCTTTTGTCTGAAAAAGCAATGAAACGGGTAGAATACACCCTTATACTTTTAATGCACACACCAATCCTATAATTTGAAAACATCATCAAATTTTAAATGGGTAAAGTTATGTACCTTCGCAAAAATCGCCTTCCTGAAAGTTTCAATAAACGTACATAAATATAATATGATAAGTAAGAATTTTCCGTTTGCCCTACCGTGGAGCAAATGAAAAGAAATTCTCACTCCGTCTTCAGACTCTTCAAGGCCCTAAATTAGCTACTTCTCTCAACACTGAAATTAAAAATGCCTCTAGTGTTGCTGTGTTCGACTATAAACTTAAGTTATCTTGCTTGGTATAAGTATATTTTACTTCTCTTAGTGTGCTTATTCTTTTTTTTTTTAGTCTTAGGTATTTTTAAGGTTACTTCAAACCTTCGCGGGAGTCCTCCAGAAAAAAATTTGTACGCGCGCTGTTTTCAAGGAAACCCCCACAAACTATATATCAACAGAAGGGTTATAAAATGTAAAATTCGATAAAATTATGGTTTGTTTTGGATTTTGCTTTCCAAAGGCGGCAGAGGCCGTCAACTCCAAAATGACCGACTGACGTTCCGGCGAATTAATCGGGTATCAAATGCGATCGTTCATGCAAAATAACTGTGCAGTGTTAATCACAAAGCTTCAATCTCCAAAAACGCGTCAGCATTTTCTTTAATTTCTATTGGTTATCTTTTTATAGATCTGTCAAATTCGGCGATCGAAAAATTCGCGTAACCTGTTACGTTAAAGGCCGCTACGGGGAAAGTATTTAAAATAAAGGAATTTGCCGACACGCTTTTGTTCCATATCTATCAGTGAATGTTCTGACCAAATTTCATGGAAAACCGTCAAATCTGCATACCCTATTAATTCATTTAAAGAGAAGGGATTCTCTCAAAAAACGAGTGCGAGTTTTCGCCTTCTAAAGATTTATAAACATATCACGCCTTCACAGAAGAATATGTCAACTTGAAAGCCGCGAGCCAATGAAAAAACAGAACCCCTAGCGTTCACAGTATGCAAACTTGTGCTTCGCGGACATTAATTTTCTTGACCAAAAAAAAAATCGACTAAAATAGCCCCGCGAAGGTTTGAAGTAACCTTAAGGTAGTCCTTTACATAACTCTTATTCGCTTCTCTGGGCTTCCTTGCTTTGTACATTGATATGTTGTAAATAACAAATTATGTTGAGAGACTACTCAGATCTTGAGTGCATATGGAGTTTAATACAGGTCTGTTTTGTAGGCTAACAAAAAGTTAGCTCACTCATCGGTTAGTTTCCATATACACTGAAGCCTACCGATATTTTGTAGCGATATGTTGTAAAGATATTTATAAATGGCATAAACAAAACAAGAACAAGAACAAGAACAAATACAAGGCTTAAATTCTTATAGCTGAAAGAGGCGCCTTGCGATAAGATGGCTATGCGTCATATCGTATCCAGTTTCCATTGAAATAAAACCCTAAACCTAAGTGACAGGCCTCAATTTATTAAGCAATTAGATTGTGAGCTCGAGATTTCTATCACGCATAGAAATCGAGAGCGAATAATCTAATTGTTTTAATATAAGTCTACTAGTCGTTCAAAACTTTATCTAAATCCTCTTCACAGACACTTCGAAAACGCCAAGAAGCGGTCGTGACTTTTTTAACAAGGGCACACTGCTACGCTACTGGCTATCTATCACAGAATTGATAGTGGGTAGCGTAGCCAATTAGAGAACGGCATTCGTGATAGAATGCTGGTAGATTTATACTAATTACACATAGTTGATCAACAGTAGATTAAAGAATACCTTGTGATTGTCCACAAGATCTGTAGCGAAAAATAAAACAACGTTGTCTAATTACAGGAGTTTACTTTTGCATGGACAAGACGGATGTGATTTTTCTGATTCAAGACAGTCAAGGTACTTCCTCAAAGACAGTTGGAAACATTAAAACCGTATTGAAAAAAATAATGCCTAAACTACGCAGTGTGTCATCTGACTTCAAGTTTGCTGTGGCAAAGTACGCTACGTCGCGGCGAATGAGTTGTTTTGGAAACGCAGATGCAATAGTAAATTACATGGACAACGAATACCAACACGGAGGAAGCGGCCTTAACCTGTTAAACCTTGCCTTGAGTAAAATGGTTTTGAAACAGTTTGAAAAGCGTCCTGACGACAGAAAAGACGATACGGCAAAGGTGAGTTTTTACTTTTGGCTATTTTCTGTTTTGGTCTGACTGTGTGATCAACAAATTCAGGTTATCTGCGTTATCTCTGACTTTTATCAGAATTGATATCAAGAAGATAGAAAATTTGGGAAAATAAAAACCAAGGGCCCGTTTCTCGAAGGTCCCAAAAAGTTTTTCCACCCGAAAAGCCGTAGCAAAATCTCGAACCTTATGACTACAGAGCTGTTTTATGCACAAATTCTTACTATGAACAGAGGTTCTCGTCACACAAGAAGTTTCAGGCGTATACAACTCTCTGTCTTTAAAAACCGATAAACTAAAAATGGCTTTGCGGGCCCGAAAAGTTTCCGGGCCTTTGGAGAAACGGGTCCCTGGCCTCAGTTATATAAATACAAAACCAGAAACTCACTGCAAGACAGCAGGTCTTAAATTCCAGACTTTTGTTCAAAATGTCAGTGTTAATAAATCGTCCGCAATGTTCAAGATTCTAGTCATATTCTCAGACGGGAACGCACAGAATGAGAATGGTGACATTATGGACACCTCCACACTCGAGCAAACAGCAAGGTCGTTGAAAGAAGACAACAGCATCAATATGATTGGTGTCCTTATTCACAACGCTGAGAAAGCATCACGAATACAACAGCTGAAAGGCATCGTCTCTGAGCCAGATAACGTCATAGATACAAATGCGGCGAGGGTCACCAGTTACAACAACATCGCGGATCTCCTGGCATTTCGCGTGAAACGATTGGTTGGCTGCCTTGGTAACAATGTTATTTAATTCATTCTCTATTTTTACAATCCCCCGTAATTCAGTCTGTTTGCCCCCAAAATTTTGGATCAACTACTGTTGCAAAATGTTCCTGAGAATACGCATACCTCCCAAGAGTATTTAAAAATAATAATTTATGGAAAATTAGGGAGCAAACAGAGTGAATTATGGGCAGTTGGAAAAAAGAGAATAAGAACTTTATCTCTCTATACCATTTATACAAGGGTGCATTCTTTTGGGATTTTCTCGATCAGGGAACAATTGTCCAAGATCACTCGGATCTTGGTGGATCAAAGGACCCGATGATTCCACTCTGATAAATGATTTATAGTCTTTAAATGCATCCTGATACAAGTGATCTTGGATCATTGATCCTGACCAGAATTATCCCAAAGGAATGCATCCTTATTGGCAAGTACACTGCAATGGCCTTCATGAGTTATCTCTCTTCTTGGTGGGTCGGGAGGGTTGGGGGGAGTCTGTGGTGGCAAAATAGGAATACTCCTTGGAATTATTGGTAGATGAGGATGTGCCGCCCAGTTTTCCAAATCTTGACCAAAATTCAGGGCAAAATGTTATTCAGTCCCTGACAGTATCTTAAAAGGTAATTCGCGTCACTTAAGACGTTGCAGCTTCATTCATTTTCTTGAAACCCGAAATGAGTTAACACATGTTAAGGTAAATACACCCTTGTGGTCTTCCTCTTTACCTTAGCAGGTCACCTACCGTTTTCGTTCGCAATAAAACTATACCCAATTTGGAAAAAAATTAAGCCATGCAATAAACACACCTTTATGCCTACAGTGCATACATAATGATCTCATATTTTGGGTGTCCCACTACTGTATGTACTGTACTGTTTATTTATTTACTTATAATTGTAATCTTGTAAATTCTTTTAGTTGTTTACAGTAGTAGATATAAATTGTTGTTGTTGTTGTTGTATATCCAAAAAGTGTGAGTGAAAAAATTTGTTTTACTAAAAACGCCACCAAAATATAGAAACCTATAAAAATAGGAACGCCTCTAAAAGTTGTGCGTACGATTACCATATTTGTAAAGCATGGTATAATGGCTCTTATTATATCTTTCAGTAAGTAAGCGCTGTGACTGGTCAATTTAGCGGGCCGTATTCTACTGTACGGCTCGCTAAAATTTAAAGTTGCTTTTGTTGCCAGAATGTTTCGTGATTTATCGCCAACTGTTCTTAACTTTTATAGCAAGTAAAAGTTTAAAACGTTCTTTAACTTCTGAAATTTGGTATTAAAACCTGCTGACGACTTAAGAGTCACTTAACAACGATTTCAAATTGGCTTGTTTTGCTTTCGAGGTGCGTCAGAAATTTGAAGCCGTTCTGCGTGAATAGATACCTTTCCCGAACACGTCAGACACACAGTAGAGATATAATAAATATCTTACTAACTTCGTCTTGTTGGTCCGTACTGTAAGTAACGGATCCTCGTTTTTTCCCCTTCCATTTGTGGCCCGCGCGCTTCGCGCTTGGGCCATATATCAATGGGGAAAAAATTCGGTCCGTAACTTACAGTATGGACCTCGAACTCGCTTAGTAAGAGGTATATATACCATGATGGCTGAGCCATTGAAAACTCTTGAAATGCATTATCCAATGATCCAGTTTTTAATAAACAAATTAGAAAATGATCATTGGATAATGCAATTTAAAGTTTTCAATGGCTTAGCCATCATGGTATGTGAGCCATTATACCATGCTCTACATTTAACAGCGTTCTTTTTTTATATAGTATCTTAGGTTTTTATATTTTGGAGGCGTTTTTAGTAAAACAAATTATTTCACTCGCGCTTTTTGGATATGAGATGATTTGAAGTTCCTCGTTGGCTATCCAATGCAATGCGTACTCGTGAATAATTGATAAATATTTAATACAAAAATTCAGCATAATTAAAAACAGGGCCTGGCGAGTAGCTTCCAGTTTAACAATGCCAACATAAAAGAGATGTATGTGGACTTAAGCTAGTTTCAATACGCCAACTAAAAAATTTCATAACAGCTTTGCTTTTTTTTCAATAGTTAAGTACACAGTGAAGGTTTACACTCCGGACTCCAATGCAAGGAGTGACTACGAACTGACTGTAAGGATTAAAGGACAAGGGAAACAAAAAACTGCGGATCATGTCTTGCACGAGACAACACTAGTCAGGGAAAAGTATGATATATTATCCTTTGTGTTGCTCTGTTTTCAGGGTCCGGGGGGACATGTACCAGTGACGGGAGTGCTTTGCACACCTTTTCGTAGTCATCTTTGGTTGCTTTGTGTCGTTTACCCTTTTATCGATAGAGATTAGAGATATAGTTATTCTAGCACCTTTTAGGGTGTAATGTTTGGAACAAAATGTGTTTGCAACGACTTCGCAGAAAGAATTGGTATTTCTTACTACAATTATCAGTTGAGTAAGGCGCGATGGAGCTTTGGTGACGAAGTTTTGGACTTAGAATTACCAATTGACAATTGACAATTTTCCACGTTTTCAATGTTGACAATGTGCTTTGCTGCCAGTGACGTCAAAGGTCGACAAGTTGCCAATGGAAACGGAACCAGTTGCTCAGGACACTAACGCAAGTTGAACATTAAAACCTGGTCACCAAACTTTCGTCGCGTGTTTCTCAACTGATAATCGTAGTAAGGACGAAAATGATCGACCCGTGTCCACAAAACGCGATTCCGTTTCCTTCTAAGACCCAGTCAAAAAGAAGCCTTAGAAACGATGTCAAAATTGTTAAATCCCAGTAGTTCGGTATGACAGTTTTTATGTCAAAGTACAGCGATTGAACAGTTTTTACATCGTTTCTAAGATTTTTTATAAGTGCGTCTAGATCTGTTCTCCTCGAATGTCAGGTTCCGTTGAGATACTGGTGACTCTGATATCTGATGCAGCCGTTTTGGTAGGGTGGGTTTCTGGCAACAACTTCCCTCTCAGGAGAGAACTAATGGTTCCAAGCAGTAGAAGGCAAAACCGTGAGGGCATTCCGAGAGCCTCAGGCGGGGATGTGCGGTGTGTTTGTTGAAACGTTTACCCTAATTCAGACCAAAACATGAATTTCAGACCTGACCTTAAAATGAATACCCTACTCTATATTGGACCCGTTCAACCAGGAATGCCTTCAATGGAGACTGCTTGGATATGGAAGTTCTCTGAACTTCCAGCAGACAGAAAAAATTTGAACTGTAAATTTTAGAATATCGATGACTTCGTCAATCGTTTTATTATTTTAGTAGCGTAAACGTGATTGTATCAGAGTTCTATGATCTTGATGTGGGCACTGTGAAGAGGATTGAGATAAAACCAAGAAGAGTCCAAGACACCTTTTTCGGAAGTGGTACCTGGACCCTTAACGAGGTACAGCGATGTAATTTACAAGTGAATACATGAAGGATCATATATTAGAACTGCGAAGAAATATATATGAAGACATGATTGAGCGTCGCAGTTATACACAAAACTTAAGCAACTGTGAAATTATTTAAAGCCTAAAAAAAATTCAGGCTTGAACGGGATTTGAACCCATGACCTCTGCGACACCGGTGCAGTGCTCTAGCAACTGAGCTATCAAGCCAACTGGGAGCTGATCATAATTATTGTGAGTTCGTAATATACCCTTAGATGATGAAGAATACAAGTGAATATATGAAATATCATCAGTATATTTGAACTGCGGAGAAAATTATGAAGACATGGCTGATCATCGCAGTTATGCACACAACTTAAGCTAATTGTGAATTAAAGCCTGAAAAAAATTCAGGTTTGAACAAACAAAACATAAATTACCTACAATACAATACTTCCTCACTTAGCTATCTACCTCTATCTATCTACCTGCCTAGTTACTTAATTACTCGTTTGCTTACTTAAGTTTGCCACGGTGGGTGAAAGACTGGTTTGTATCGACAAACAAACGGAAAATATGCGCATTTTTAGGCCTGGTATCTGCAGTAAAAGTAATACAAACATCTAGCTCTAAACTAGCCATTAATGTTGTGCTACTTGTGGAGGCGCGGTGGTCTTATGAGTAATGCGCTCGACTCCGGATCGGCTTCGAGACTCAGTTCGGGGACATTGTGTTGTGTTCTTCGGTAAGACACTTTACTCTCAAGGTGCCTCTCTCCACCTAGGTGTACAAATGTGTACTGGCGAGTTTAATGCTGGGGGTAACCCTGCGATGGACTAGTATCCCATCCGGAGGGAAGCAGAAATATTCCTAGTCGCTTCATGCTACAGAAACCGGGATAAGCTCTGGCCATCTGGGCCATCTGGCTCGTATGCAGACTTAACCTTTACCCTACTCAAATGCCAAGAACATGTCACTTAAAGAATATTTGGTTTCCTTTTGTATCAGGTGAAGGTTACAAAGGGAGACGAAACGCGAACTGCAGTGTTCAAGGAAACCATTCCAGCATGGCCGTCAAGCATCCGCTGGTATTCCAGTAAGTCCTAATGGCAAAACTTTACAACAACTGGGAAATAATATTTAATTTAGAAATCTAATGCCCATGCGTACTCTTAGAACTGGACTTTATTCAAGCTAAAACTTTCCAACGCACCCATAGACCAGTAAACGGCCAACAAAACCAGAAAAAAAAAATAACTAAAGAAAAAAATGAAAGAACACCGTGAAAAAAAAAAAAAATAAGAACGAAAAAGACTAAGCTGCCGTATTTTTTTTCCTCTTTAAAAAGTCTCTTTTCTGTCCTTGCCCAAATGTAATATTAAGATACTACCTCAAAATAGAAGAGACCGTTCTTCACGTCATATTTGAACTTTTCTGACAGTACGCTTTTAATTTCGCAATAATACTTTTTGCACATCTTTGATATATGCCTTACGATTCCCAATGCCTTACGATAATTTTCTGAAATCTGTTATTAGTATACGGTAATCATATGAAAGCGAGTGAAATTAAGGAATAAAAAATTCTCTCAAAATTGTACGCTTGCTAATTTATTGCTTGTTCATTATACGGTCCGCCCCCGAAAGTTGCCGCTCACGCGTTCAGCCGTCTCTTCTCGCGGAGCAACGTAGACCAGACTCGAGAGAGCGGCGGAAATCGAGCCTTCATCAGAGAAGGCTCACGTGAGTGTGGGAGAATAATTCTCCTATTCATGCTCTCTTGACCGCACTGAGTAATAATAGCGGCAGCTGGGCATTATGATATTAAAGTGTAACACAAACAGCTTTATGAAGTCAATTTAATAAACTTATCACGTATTTTACTTTGCAGCTAGAGCCTGGCTTAATCCATACGGTAAGTAGAATGGGAATGACGCAAAAAAAATATAAAATATAAATAAATGCAAAAAATATAAATAAATTAATTTGTATTATGATGAAAGAAGTTAGTGAGATAAAGTTAAGAAACCGTTCTAATGAGGGTATTTAGAGCTACTTAGAAGCCGCTGGAAAGCTCTCAATCGTCAACGGCTTGAAAATTTATTTATTATATAAACTGCGGTGATTTACAAGGATTTCCAGCCCTTAGAAAAGCCGCAATTGAACACGTGGTAACTTACGATAATTTAACTGTAAAGATATCAATGACGTAATGTTTGATATCAAGGCATGCTTGACCCTTTCACTGTACTGAAATTTGTTGGTATTGATCGAAACATCTTTAGATCTTCCTCGAATGTCTTCTGGGAACTTCGGTAATCTTCGGAAATTTTCGGAAAATGTCTTCCGAAACGTGCGTGTGGCTTAGGAATCATTTGGAGAATACTTATAAAATTTCGGAAACTGGTCGGAAATCTTCCAAAAATCGTCAAAAACGTCGTTATTTTTATGGAATTTGGAATTATGGATATGGAATTTGTATTCTCGTATTTAACTTTTTATTATATCGACACGAGTGTTTAACTGGAAAATACACCACTCGTAAAATTCGTACGAAACCACATCCGGGACTCGAGTGGCGTATTTTCCATATCCTCACTAGTGAAGATATCGATGATTTCAAAGATATCAAGTTTCTCTTTTAAAAATTGTTTTAAATTCGTTAGTGTATAATATAAAATTCATATCTTCTCGCCACCGTGTAATATCCTCTATATATCTCACGAGTGAGCGCAGCTCGAAGTTCCATATCTACACGCGTCCATGCATATACGTATTATTCTAGAAGAGATAAATGTGAAGCCTGTTAGGGCTAACCCTAACCCTAATGCTGTTTATTTCAACAGTTTCCTACTCGGTCAAAGTTTACGGATCGGACACAGAGGCTAAAAATATTCTCTCAATGGTTGTTAAGATTGAAGGAGAAGATGGCAAAGAAACTAAATTTAAACACTTGACCAACAAAGCAACAGAAGGGTATGAAATGTTCATCGTGTCTTCAGCCGAGCTGGCGGGGCCCCGGTCGGGGGGGAGACCTAGGGGGTTATCATCGCACCCGTTTGTGGATAAAACTCTTGGTTTGGTATAGCTTTACATGTTTCATAAATTGACCAATGTTTATCCTGGCAGCTGGAAACACAATACGTCTGGAATGATATCTCAGAGAGAACTGATACCTTTTATAGGTGAAGAAGGGGGGAGACAGCGTGGTCGATTGGTTATGGCGCCGGAGTTGAAAAAAAAATTGAAATCGGAGGTCGCAGGTTCAAGTTCCGCTCTGACCACTAAGCTAGAGTTGTCTCTCGGTAGGCCCTTGTTCAACTCTTGGGCCACGCTTTGAAAACAACAAGTGGCTGCCTTTTTCCAGTTGGGATTTTTAACCATGCTATGTTTATATGCATTATTTATTTCATCATTTGGTTTCTATGGTCATGAAAAGCCCCATTGGGAGAGTGATCAATTAAGATATTTATTTATTTATCTATGTAAAAAAATTGCATCCGCGCCCACAAATCGCGATTCCGGTTCCTCTTAGGGCTTCGTCATTCTCATCTCCAGAGCCTCCGTTTCTTTTGGTCACATGGTCGGCGATTTTAAAACGAGTAGTACCGGGGTCGAGAACTGGGCTTCCTTTCCAAAATTCCCAACGATTACTCTCGTCAATTTATCTCTCTCACGATTACAAAATACTTTTACTCACGTAAAAGTAAATAATCACATTTTATAAATATTTTACGATGTATATAGGCTTAATTATTTTCTTTTAATTATTTTTAACATTGTTACGATTGTTACTATTTCTTTCTTTTTCAAATTTTATTTTTGAGGGCCATTAGGTTATCAGTTTTATTACTGTCAAATGTTACCCTCGTAAAATAAAGTCTTACTTACCTACTTACTTACTTATTACACGGAGGGAAAATCTGTAAAAACCGGTTCCTATCGCTTGTTTTCACTTGTTTACTCTCTTTAGCAACCAACTCGTCATCAGCGCCAGTTTCAGGGATATTAACGTGGGTACCATGGAGTGGATTCTGGTAAAACCATCGACAACAGTTGATTGGACTCTTAAAGAGGTACAGTAATATTTCCGGTAAAAGTATTTTTAGTGACGTAGTGTAAAGAGTTCAGTCACTGGCACTTGAAGTAATGTTTCCCTACAAAGGTTAACACTTAGAGCGGTTTTCAATTGTGTGTTGTAAAACCAAAACCGATGACATCCCTCTGACCAATCATGAAGGAGGTAGACAGTCCAATTAACCAATCAATACTCGAAGCAGACGCGTGTAACCGGCCCGAAGCGCGGGAAAATCCGTGCGAACGAGTTGTGCAGGCCCGCAAATGATCCCGGAACTGCAAATCATCCCCAAATTGTACCGCAAATGATCCTCCGGACCAGAAATTGTCGCTTCGCTATTTTAAGCTAATTACTTAGCGTGGTAATTTAAAACCAAAGTAAGTGATCTGCTCTATGATCTACTAGCACTAAACTAACACTGCATTATTGCCGTTACCCCGTTTTATAAATTCCAAGCGTCGTCGAGTAATATTTATTTTGCTTGTGTATCAGGTAAAGATAACAAAGGGAGAGGAAACGGCAACTGCAGTGTTCAATGAAAAGATTAGTGCATGGACTCTAAATAATTATCGAGGTAGGTTAAGATCAGCTGACTTGAAACTATTCAAAATAGTATTTACTTTTTGTTCTTGTTGTCAGAAGTGTGGTAGCTCTCGTAAGCTTGTAATATTTTTTCCTTGCTAGCAGCTGTTATTGTTTTGGGGCTAGGGGCATTGTTTCTGTTGTGTTTTCTATTGTCCTCTCAAAGGGTATCAAGCCATTGGTATGAGACCTTGCGAGACTCAAGTTGTTATGGGAACACGCTTCACTTCTCGAATACAGCCAATTTGGGTTTTAATTTTCCTAGCTAGCGGTATAAATTACCATGAAAATATTGATAAAAAAATTATGACAGTACTTCGAAGACAGAATTGATATTCCTACTTAATTCAAGTCCTATTTTTTTTCTTTTCATTTCCACTGTGTATTGGTCTCGCGTTTTTCATCTACCTAGAGGAAATTTGGCGGCTAAAGATAAATTGTATAACATAAACTGAGTAAATAAAGCAGTCTCGGACTAATAATAGTTTCAAGGAAAGGTAGCTGTATAATGCTTTAAGCTGATTAAATTTCGACTCAAGACAAACATACCTCTTACTTACCGAGTTCGAGGGCCGTACTGTAAGTTACGGACCGTACTGTTAGTTATGGCCCAAACGCGAAGCGCTTGGGCCATAAATCGAAGGGGAAAAAACGAGGACCAGTAACTTATAGTACGGACCGAGAAGACGAGGTTAGTAACATAGCTATTATATCTCTACTGTGTGTCTGATGGTTTCGGGAACAAATTATTTTCACGCGCAACGGCTTCAAATTTCTGACGCACGTCGGAAGCAAAACGAGTCAATATGAAATCGTTGTTAAGTCGTAAGCACGTTTTAGTACACAATTTAAAGTAAAGGAAAGCTTTAAACTTTTACTTGCTATAAAATTTAAGAAGACTTGGCGATAAATAACGAAACGTTTTGGCAACAAAAACAGCTTTAAAATATAGCGGGCCGTACAGTAGAATACGGCCCGCTAAACTGATCAATCACAGTGCGCATACCAGCTGAGATATAACAAAGTTATTGATTATCAGTTAAATAAAATGATTTTGCATTTTGTTTTGCAGCTAGACCACAGGCGTCCAGCCCGCCGTCTGGGTCTTAACAGTCAGCGGAATGGGAATGGAGCACAAAAAGCATGCGCGTAATATGCAATGAAAGGAAATGAGTGAAAAAAATAAAAGATTTATGATTGAAGTTTCTTTTTCGACTTATTCAAGTCCAGGTTTTAAGTTTCTCAGACGCCTAGACGGTTACAGAGAAATCGTTATTTCTCAGCGAGTTTGAAACTTGCTCAGTGAGTTTGAAACTATAAGAAGCGACTTTAGATATCTTGAGCGCTTACCATTTGTGTAGAAAACCAGCAAACAAAATGAGAAGGGATGGGTGTGCACCATTTGACAGCATTTGAAAACCTTCCATTGGAAAGGACATTCTCGACCCCAGAGCGTCCCCCAGAGCTACTCTTTTTTGCGCATGCCTGATGGCTTCGTGTGTTACCTAGTTCAGAAAACGAAGGTCTGGGGCGGGAATGGTGGAAAGGACTGTTTCCATTTCCCAGTTTCCCACCGAAACGACTGCGTATTTCCCGGCGGGCTGAAGCTGTCTTCCAATTCACTACAGAATCTCCTGCTGCCAATTCCCCCGCTAGAAGTACACTGCCAATTTGTTTCCCTTTTTGATTTTATACAACTGCTGCAATCACTAGCTTTCTAACCCCGCACGCGACCGGAAAATATCATTTGCGCACTTGCAGAACTAAACAACACAAATGTAATATGGTTTACGTATCAAGACTTACTTAGAAGCACGCATAACTATGGATTTTCACACGCTAATAACTTTTTAGGAATGCTTTCGCTATTTTCCAAACAATGTAACCTTAAATGCTTTTCGAACGCATATTTCATCTCTAGGTATTAGAACCCTGTCTCTTAAACATTTGATGGAAATATAATCCCTAACATGTGAGTCATGGCTCGTAAACGTACTGCCAACTTGCCACGACGTCTAATTTTTGGGTCGAATAACTTGTTATGTAGTGCCTTGGTAGTTTTTGGCTGATATCAAAAGAGACCACAGTCGCCAAAAAACTTCATCTCTAGCTAATAGAATGACGTCTCTTTGATGGGTCAAAAGGAGTATGATGTCAAACTTTGGATAGGTATTACTTATATTCCACTATCTTGAAACTAAATTCAACCTTTGGGATCTAATATCTTTTACTGTAGGACCTTGCCAACAGTAGTCCATCTTGATATTCAGCCCGCAAAAAAGACCAAGGTACAACACAAAACGTTATTAGACTCGAAAAAGTGGACATAGTTTTAAGACAAGAATTGGTTAGAAATTGCCGAGAGGTTGGAGAAAAAGCGCTGGGAAACTTGGAGTATTAAATTAGAACATGGCTTTTAACATAGTATTCAGTCTCGGACCACTTCAAGATTGTGTAATCTACCGCTCAAATGGTGTTTGTAAGCTTAGAAAACCCTCAGTCCTGTTAAATATAGAGACTGAGGGGTCACAAAGCCACCGCGCCGTTAAGGTAATATTACCACAAAAATAAATATTTGCTCTTACCCTGGTCCCCAGGGCTCCACCCCCTTAAATCCCCGGTCCTTTTTAGTCTCGCGTGGAATATAAACAAAACACTTGGGAAGAGTATGACTTTTCCGTCCAAGTACTTTAAAAGTGTATGCCAGCGAATTGGACATTGTGGACCTTACAACCCGTTCTGCCTTTTTATCAGGTCGTCAAGCGAGAAGGGACAGAAATAAAACGCATGTGATGACATAAGGTGTGCGCGAGAACACGAGCGGCCGAGACGCGCCCGCATAATGTGACGGACGTTTAGCCGGCCGCATCATACAGCAGATGGTTTCAGGGGCAAAGCACTAGCGCGCGCTCCGTGTTCGTGTATCGTGCTTTGAGTATCGGAGCTCTGCCCCGCTAAACCACCTGCAGCAGGCTACAGGAGAACTTTATGAGAGCAGGAAGACTTGTTTGTCCACAGCCATTTCTTCTTTTCTTTCTAAGTTAGCGCGAGTTCCATTTCCCGAACAACGCCGACTGGTAATCGAGCCTAGGCGATGAGATAACGACTACAAAATCGAGAGAAAAAAAAATTGTCTGAAAAAAAATGCACTGTGAACTCGATGGAGGTTTATTGTGTTACAGAGTGAAGAGGGGGGCTTATGATCGTAAGGAATTTTGTGTTGAAAAATTTTTGGTATCCCTTTACGCAGTCTACGAGTAGCGTGGTTAAGGTTACACGCAGGCCACCCCTTACGTACACCCCCCGTGAGCGGACACCTTGTCCAGAAACACCTCAGGTTTTATTTCCCATGAGCCGAACCCTCTACCAGGTGGGTCTTTTTCAAGTCCTAAAAGCTCACGCTAAACGGAAGATTTGTCTAACTCCGTAAACACGTTACATTATACTGTGATTAAACACAAGGAAGTTCTACAGAAGTCTCTAAAGCATGTTCTAACGACATATAAAATAAGCCCGTAAATAAGGGGACGTTATTTCTGCGTGTTTGGGAGGTGTGGGAGGAAGAGTTTCTTTTTTTTTTTTTTTCACCTATCAGGTACTTTTCCCCTGCGAGACATGACAAAATCTAGCGATATAGCTCACATAAATGCAGAATTTTGAACATTTCACGTTGTGGCTCTTGCAGAGGACAAATGGCTAACCTGTATAGAAATGCGCCAAGGTTTATCACTGACTTGTTGGTTCATTTAACCTTTATCTGTGCGGTATTTTCGAGTGTTTTCCCATAAGAAACCCCAAGAAACCCATAGCAAAACCATTTAAAGGCCAGTGCAATTAAAAAAGCCAATCAGAAACCAGACCTAACCCACGTGGGTCAGGAAGCCAATAAGAAATAAGGTTTAACCTAGGTGTTCAGGATTAGTCAATTTCGCGGGTCCTCTTCGTCCATGAAAGTCTACTTTAAAACCTTGAATGGCGAGAAGAAACGGGAAATATTCACAGAATTCGCAGTTATATCTTCTAAAACATCTTAAACTTACAGTTTTCAAACTGCGTAATGGCTTTTTTCATCAAATTGAAAGTCACTGACAGTCAATGACGTATCGACGAAAGCCCGTGCAACGAAACAAGCCAATCAGCGAAGAGTAGTTTATCACGTGATGTACGGCTGAAAAAAGCGCTGCTTTCAAAATTTCTTTCCCCGCCAAACATGCACCTCGAAGGACGTGAATTTTTTCACTGAAGAAGCTCGGAATTTCTATTCTTTGCCGACTTAATTGACGGTGTAACCGGCTTCATCAACATTCTTGCAGTTACGAGAAGCTAACTGCGACAAACATGTGAGTGTATTATTGTTTCAGGCCACAAAATGTTTCAAAAATCAACACATGTTTGCGAGTTAATGTTGCTTCATTCGCGGCGAAGAAAATCTCGTTTTCCGTTCACGTACGTTTTGCTCAAAAAATTATACGTACGAACTAGTTCCTCTTTAGTAATTAATTGTAATTTTGTATTTGTAGGCAGAGTTTGCCAGAGAAAATGAGAACATTGGTCGTACACCTCCGTACACAAATTTGCTGTACACTCGCCCTCGCCATGCCGGATTAAAAACCATGTTGACAGTTCACAAATCGACAGGTAGGCGAAATTCACTTGTTACACTTGAGCTAAATTTAAAAAAAGTAGCTGGAATTATTTTTATACGCAAAATTTTCTTTCAAGTTCCCTTATAATTCTAGAAATGAGGAACGCTAGAGAGTTCCCGCGCGAAGCGCGACTTTTGCCGCCAAACTGAACCAAAATGTTTCTCAAGCGGTTATGCGTTTTTCGCGGAATGAAATTTTATTTTCCAAGTCGCTCTATAAAGGTAAATTACTTTTCTTCTCTTTAAATTATTGTTGCTTCTTCTAAATTCCGAAATTAAAAGTTAGGGAAAAGTGAAATTCCTTAGAAAGTCGCCATAATTATCCGAAGATGCGACTTACGATTTATAGTCAAATTTCTTGTTAGCACCTACGTAAACAATATTCTGTTTTGGACTATGAGCGTATTTGGGTTTGGAGCGATTTTACAATACCGGACAACTTGTTAACATATCAAAAAGAATCATTCAAATTAAGTGAGATGCAAATGAGTGTTCCGTTTTTCTAAAACATTGCCTAGGTTTTATGGGATCTTGAATTTAAGTTGTAAATGACGGCCTGAAAATGTTTAAATCAGTTGTGTGACACTCGAGTTTCTAACACCGACTCCAACAACAGTTTGCTGTACAGATAATTACCATTTCCTTTAAAATCCTTAAACTTGAGTTAAGCAAAGTGCTTCTTTCAAAAATTTTAATTTCTGTACGTAGAGTTAATTACTTTTAATTACTTCGGCCGTTTTACAGTTCATGTAACTTCGCACACTCGCGTTCTGAATATTTTGTTGCGAACTGCATGAGACAAACATGATTTGGTAAATAATCTTGAAGGAAATAACTGGATCATCGTTCAATGAAAAATAAACTGACTTAATAGTTGTTGTATCGAGAAATGTGTTTTTAATTATAGGTACAAAGAAGCTTACATTATATTCGAGACCTACGTTTTCCTAACATTTCGTGACTAGAATAGTAAACCCATTGAAACGTCCGCTGAAACATTTGCGAGTAATTCAATTTACGGGTTTGACTGGTCTTTTTAATCCACAGTAACCAAATCTGATCCCAAAATCACTTTACTGTAATAATAATAATAACAATAATAATAATAATAATAATAATAATAATAATAATAATAACAATAATCATAATAATAAACAATAGACTGTAATATTCCAAAGAGCGAAATTTATAAAAATTGTGACATTAGTCTTGGTGATATCCTTTCCCATGTAGAACAAAAAAAAAAATGCACACTTATAAACTTTGCCAGGAGTCACATCCTTTGTTCCACTTGGAACTTAAAGGATTAATCCAGTCAGCTGTTTTTAATTGTATGTATGATGTGTTGCAATTTCTGGAGCAAACTTGTTACCAGCATACCTTGTGTAATTAGTTCTTGTTATCTTTCCTTGTTTTAGTGTTTCTTGACCTTGGAGGAGGAACAGGCTTGGTCCATCACTTCAGCACCATACAGTCCACCTGTGCAAGACAAGACCTGACTCTGACCCGATCGACTCTGATGGGGACATTATAAGATGCCAGGATAATGGAAGGGTGGGGAAGATGAAGTAACCTCTTCTCTTTCCTCCTTCCCATTGTCTACTGCTACTTACGATTTACTCAGACGAGGAGAGTGGGAACGAGTCAGTTCGAAGATTCTGAAGGAAGACTTTTTTGCATATCTAAACATATGCAGTTGGTTGGTAACATTGATTGTGGGTTGGTAGGGGAGGTTTTAAAATACTGTAAAGCTCTGGATGAACCTTAACACTAAATTTCAGCCAGAGGTCAACAAACCTCTGATTCAGCTTAACTTAATGTAGTTAGATTAGTTAGTTGGGTCCCAAGGTTTTGGGTGGTTCCTCCCTTAAGGTTTGTCCATTGGGTTCCTTTTCAGGTTATTTCGGTCAAGATTCGACTTTTCTTCAATTTGATGCTGGGTCTGCTTCGAGGATTTATTCGGACAAGATTCAACTTTGTTCAACTGGACACTGGCTCTACAATGTGGATATTTTCGGCATCCACTTCGGCTCGACATTTTCATGACTGCGTCTCCCGCTTAGCTGCGCAATAAAAACTTTCTTTCCATGCTTTACTTGATGACAGGGACTGTGATCAAGTGAAACTATTTCGACCAAAATTTTTCAAAAAACTTTTCATCAGTAAAACCATTTCGGCCTAAAGGTTCAACCAGACATGACTCAAAAGTAGATAACTGGAGATTTCAGGTCATTCAGCTGAAAGGAGGAAGGCTGGTTTCCTACTCCTATGCAGTTTAGTGGCTTGACTCTGGTTGTAGCTAATAGTTAAGACCAGGAATACAAAGTAGTTTAGGAGGGAATATAGGGGACAAAACACACACTTCAGTTTAGTTCGTTTGCATACATTTAGGCCAATTGTCTGATGTCATATTTTGACAGCTTCACAACTGTCAGTCAAAATTTTGGGCCATTGTGTACATTTTAGGGTTTAAGCCAATTGTCTTGTTGTGGCAGTTTGTCAACTGTCTGCTAAATTATTACATCAACATCACACAAATAAAAAGGTCAGTTTTCAAGTTTCCACAATGGCCCATACAGTTGTTTTCACTTCACACTTTAGGCCAATTGTCTTGACACGGCAGTTTCAGCTGCCCGCCAAATTTTCATAACTTAAATTATCGCCAATCTTGTGATGAGCATGGAGAGGAGGAGGAGCACTGGTGTTTAACAGCAATCCATGTAAGGTAGGGCAAGTTCTACACCCTGGCATCAGGTACGTGGTGTAATTTAAGGATGACAAATTTCGCTTTCGGATTCGGTTTTCGGTTCGGCTTTCGACTCAGAACACCAATTGGCGCTAATTTACAAACAAAGGCTTGGTATCGACTATAACTCGTTAGCAAGCCGCTAATAACCCCCATGTACCATCTGGGGCACCCTAAGTGTTCATTTCGGGGTGTCGACATTTACTGACACAGAACACTTGAGGTTTCTTAGGATGTCAAATTTTTCACATAGGAATGCGCATCCCCTTAATTAGGTCCTGCGGATAATGTAGGAAACATGTAACATACTTTAAATAATAAATCCAACAAAACTGTGTGTCTGTGTCATTGTTTTAAACCTATTAGCTAAGATTAATTCAAGGCAATTATGGATAGTGTGAAGCATTGTTGTTGAACAGTGCAAAACAAGATAAATTAAGTACTAAACATTTTCAATTTCAGGACCTTCGACTATTGTAAGTATTTTCTCCGCACTGAGCCCATTTTCGGGGGCACGGCCATTTTAATGTGGGATAATGTAGCAAACATGTAACATATTTCAAACAATAAATCCAACAAATCTGTGTCTCTGTGTCTTTTTTTAGCCTAATAGCTAACATTGATTTACAGCAATAATGCATGGTGTGAAGCATTGTTGAACAATGCAAAACAAGATAAATTAAGTACTGACCATTTGCAATTTCAGCTCCTTTGGCAAATGGTAAGTTACTTGGAAAGTTTACTGAGCCCATTTTCGGGGGTTCGCCCATTTTCGGGGGCGCACTTGCAGCCAATGCATAGTTAAATAAATTTAAAAATAAGGTGAGTAATCAAGGCATTTCTGGCCCACTTTGGAGGGCTGGCTCATTTTCGGGAGCATTATCTCCAGTTTAGTATACGGGTGTAGCTGTGCAACGTGGTCCTGAGGACAATGCCATCACAGGAGCCATGAGGAAGAAACTTGTGGAAGTTTGAGAGAACAGTTGTCTACATGACGCTAACATCTGTCAGTGTCCAGGAGAATTTTGGATCGTGTGTTTGGGTGGTAAGTCATACATGCGTACTTGTAAATAGAAACATGAACATGATAACATTTTTGCTCTCATTTAAGTTTCCAGGAAGCCTCCACACAGCCAGTGACACCAGTCACAAGGAAAGAGCCTCTTCCAATGCAACCTAAAAAAACAGGTAAGGACACAAATAAATTCTGCCATTTAGCTGCTGACTTTTTTTTTTTTAACATGGATCATTTTAAGCCATTAAGTTCTTTCATCATCATCAGAATGTCATCATCATGATCAGGTCCTTTCCCCATCTGGGAAATGAGGCTTTATGAATTGTCTGTGGATGAATTATTGGAAAAAAAATTACCTGAAGGTGCCATTTTTTTCAACAGCACATAAGATGATGCAGAACACTCAAGATCAATTGTCTGTGAAGGATCCAAATTATATGCCCTTATTTATGGCATTTACAAAATATTGTTGACGTGATATATTCAAGGTAAATTGTCTGAAATGAGATCAAATTTTACACCATCTTTCACCATCGATTGTGGGCATAGGAGGTCAAAATTTGAGTTTATTCATTTATCAGTTATCACTACTAATAAATTATTGACTGTTATTTTTATCAGGTACAACTGACGCCACCACTAGCTATTGACAAGACAGTTGCCTGTTGAGGAGCTCAAATTGATCATATGTTGCTTATCAGCGTAAAACAACAGTGCATTTATCCTTATTTTAAAACAACAGGGTCCTCATTGATGACACAGTGATGTGTAGAGGCTACCCTGTATGATGCCGAGTGATGTGCATAATAATAATAATAGACTTGTATAGCGCTATACGCTATACGACTCTGTATGTCTTTTCCAGTGTCAAAGAAAATACAAAAGGCCAATTATAATACCTTTGGATGCTTTTAAGCCAATTGTCTGTTATGGAGCTCAAATTATAGACAATTTTTTGCAGTATGACTGAAAAAAATAATGGATTACACTGATTATTCCTTTCGGAAGGATGCTATATGCCCAATTGTCTGTTGATGCGAAAAATAATGGGCAACATTTTTCAGCAGTGTGCAAAAAACATTGCACTGGGGTAATTGTCTGTCACTTCAAAATTGTTTTAAAAAAAATAACGGGCAACATTTTTCTGCAGTGTGCAAAAGACATTGCACCAGGATAATTGTCTGTCACTTCAAAATTGTTTTAAAAAACTTTATTCCACATTATGCCTCAACAGTGTGTAGTTTTAACTTTTGTTAGGAGCAGGATAATCTGAGGAACAAACACCTTGAGGTTGACCAGCCAACAACACAGATGACTTCCAGATGCAATAGTACTAATGGCCTCAGTGGAGAAACTTATCCATGCTTAACTGGTTCTGCCGCAAACTTGGTAAGAACCTGGTAGCAAAGAAGGATGACACA
Source organism: Orbicella faveolata (assembly GCF_042242905.1). Taxonomy (NCBI): domain Eukaryota; kingdom Metazoa; phylum Cnidaria; class Anthozoa; order Scleractinia; family Merulinidae; genus Orbicella; species Orbicella faveolata. Next base: position 1,390,171 of record NW_028301541.1, read on the forward strand.
CCAACACTAAACAGTTATGTGCATTTCAAAGGAACCCGACAGGAAGCAACAGGTCACATCTCAAAAGCAACAAGTGAGGACTGATAGTGAAATGACAGATGGACTAAACAGAATTGCTTATCGTGTTTGATGATGAGGGGCTTTTTTGAATACTATGCAGTCACTCTTTTACACTGCTGGAATAGAGAAGTCTCTCAAGGTGATTTGGATGCAGTTATAGAATTTACTCTCCTATAGTAAATTCATAACCCCTATCAAATGATTCTTCATTTTCCAGCTGCTTTATTTGTCAATAATGGTACACTGCCTCTTCAGTTGACAGAGTTTGTCTGTCATCTTGACGTGTTTGTCAACATGCAGAGGAAATAACATTCTAGTGAGGGAAGCATTGTGTTCTTTGACGACCACTGCATACTGCAGGGTCCTATTTAAACTGTGCCCTTAAACCCAAAGACTTTTAATGCAGAGATGACATTGCTCTTGATGCAATGTTCTGTCATGTTGAGTCATGGGGTGATCGATGTTAACACAATTCTACTCGCTGATGAACAATTAGTTTATGTTTTGGAAGCTGTGCAAGGGATCATCAGTGTCACTGAGCAGGGACTGCTACATTAGTCCAATATGTAATCATGCCTTTTATTTCTCAGGAATCACACTTTTTTTCAAGGTTTGATTTTTCTGCCTGTATGTCCCTGTTCACAGTCCATTAGACTACAGATAGTGATGGCCTCTAGCCATGATTTGAATTGGTTGTACATTCAAATGAGCTGACATCAATTTCCAATCCTCTGACAAAGACTTTAAACTTAAGTCTTTTAACAGGCTCAGTAAAACAGTCCTTTTCAGGACTCTTCCACCCAGACAGTACACTAGAGGAGTGTGATTCTTTACAACCTACAATTTTTCTTCTTTCTGGAATACATATACCACAACAATTAACCAGACTCCTCACGTATCGTTGGATGGACTACATTGCTAATTTAGTGATCAAGTTGACACAGAAAAATGTTCAGCTCTGGACAAATAAGACCTCCACTGCAACATTAATTGGAGCCAAAAGTCTTTCTGTGACTTCGTTGTGCTATCAGTCTGTGCTCTGTCGATGCTTTTGATGATGTAGTAAATTGTGGTGACATCTGATATATGGATACCAGGCCAGAATACTGTACTGCAGTAGCTAAGTATACTTGTGCAAATGCAAATAATGTAATAAATGTACTCAGTATCTGATGATCTGCTTGCGAATATTACCAGTGAGACTATATGGAACACTGTAAAGGTGCACCTTTGAGCAACAGAATGCAACAACTTGTAGCATGAGTATCTATCTCTGTCCTTTTACAGCCTTTTTTTATCAGCTGGCATCTGAATGCAACCAACACACAAGGGAGTCCAGTAATTAATATATAAGCAGCTGTTGAGCTCTAAGTCTTTCTCTTTGACAATGTAGAGCTTGGTTGTCCCAGGTATCATTACCAGTAACTATTTCTGCATGTTGTATGGCTATCTGAGGCCAGAATTCTGCACCTTGAGGATGTGATGTGGCACATTGGCAGCAAAATCAAAATTACTTTCTGATCTTGTCAAAAGAGATGGCAAAATCAGCCAGCAAGACCAAAACAATCATGGAGACACACTGATTGTAAACAACAGAGTACAGAGAAGAGCTATATTGGTACAAGACCTGTGCCTAACAAGGAGCGAACACAATTGAGACTAAGACTCAATCTAACATTAAATCTGCTTGCCTCAAACCTTTGTGTCAACACTGCATTTAGCTCTGTACTCTTCCACATTAAAGGAGTTGTTATAATTATAAGCTGGGCAAAGATCTGTGCTTGAATAAAAACTGCCCGGAAAAACTCTGCAGTTGCTCTCATTTCTACAACAGACTGAGAAAGCTCATTTGGCCTAGCTCTAATCATCACAAAACAACTATGTGCATTTAATGCTGAAGCTTAATTAAGTGGTTCTTTGATCTTTCTGACAGATTGTAGAACTTGGTGTTCTTGACTGTGTTTTCATTCCCCTGTAAATTTCTATTTGCTTTGCTGATGCTTTCAACTAGTGCTTCATCATCAAATCTACAAAAAATTTGGTGGATACCAGGCTTTTATACTGCAACCAAGCAGCTTGTGTTCTGCGAATCGAAGTGCAAATATTTCTCCATGCCCACATGAGCTCCACTCTAATTTTGATTACAAGTCTTTGCTCAAAGACTACCAACAACAATCACAATGCAGCTGCCTCCACTGAACCACAGAGATTTCTGTGCTTACACTCAACTACAGGGTGCATAGGTATGGCTTATTTGTTACTTTCACTACTTGCAATAATTCAGTTCAGTATTTTAAAGCCAACTTGGACCATGATTTTCCAGACCACACTGCTCTGACTGGCTCTGGCCCTGACCATCACATATCACATCACATCACCCTTGACTGCAATATTCACTACAATGTAAACAGCTATGATATGTTTCTACAAAAGTGGGGCCACTGGACAACAACAGTAATCTCGTTCCAGATGGCAAGGAGCTTGCTAGAGATGTCAGACATTGGGTAGAGATTAATCAAGTGTGCATCAGCAAAATTACAGAAAGATGGTGGAACTACTGTAAATATGGACCTCATGTTGCACTCGAAGATTATTTTAGACTGCTGTGGAGTCCTAATCTAATTTAATTACATTAGTTATTAAAGAGCAAGCTGCACATCTTAAAAAGAAACCTGCAAATTAATAATGGTGCTTGAGTGTCTTGAGTGACCTGGAAGACCTTTATTTTGTCTCACATCGATTAAATAGCAAACTCACAACAACCTGCACATTTCTTGGGTGGAAAGATCACCAAGAAAGGAAGTTTGGAAGAAGATAAAGCGAGACAGACATAGGACCCGCTTAATTAAATGGGAGAAGACTGTCCACCACTGAAACATCACCATCATAAACTGGTTTCCATCACATAATGTCTGCATGCTTGCTTGTTTCTCAGTGCTGTCTAGCTTAGCTTCATGGCTAAGCCAGAAGCTATTTGTGTCAGCGACACAAAAGACCTGTCCTTTAAGTTAGGACAATACCCCCTGCTGTCATAGGAAAGTGCTCATATGCCACAGCTTGAACCTGTGGTCACTGGGATCCTTGCCTAAATATACCCCAGGCCTGTGAAATCTTGTAGTTTTCTTCCTGGTGATTCATCAAATTAAAGATGAGTCGAAGGGTGGGACCTTTTGTTGCCCCCAGAACCTCCAACAGCAGTTCTATTGACCTGCATTTCTTCAAGTGGCTAAAGAATTAGAGCACCTGGAAGTTAACATTGTTCCTCCTAGTTCACTCCTGCATTATCCTTGTCATCATTGATTGCAGCATTAACACTACTTGATCATCTCTTCTTGCGATGAAGACTCCACCAATTACAATGTACCACTGCAACCACATACAGGATTTAGCTTTCAGTTCCATATCTAAATCATCTCTCAATGAAATTTTAAGAAGCATCGATGATGTATTTTGCCTGGGAAGCCTTATCTCTCTACATTGGTTACCCCCTCCAAGCTGACTTTGCTTGCATCCATGTGAAGGAGATATTCATCATAACTTACGACAATTCTTGGTTTGCCATTTCAAGTAAATCAAACAATATATTTGGAGTGTAATCACATACAATCTACATTTGGATACAATTTGGACGTCACCTTTGAATGACACATCAAGTAATCTTCAGTGAAATCATCTTGTGAAACCTTTCTCTACTTGATGACACATTCCCCTATTGGAAAATCAACGGGAAAAAAATATGGAAGATACTCTACCCCCAAACTAGATTGCATTGTGTGATTCTGCTCTTATTTACCATCTGCTGTAAATACCTGTCATGACAGATCTGTATGCAAGAGAATTTCAACCCCTTGGCTCCAGTGTGGACTGATCAAAACTTGGATCTCCCCTTTTGAGGCCTTACCTGTTCTTACAATATTTGAATACAGGTTTAAACAATGTTTGCTGAAAATACTGAGCTATTCTCTTCTCAGCAGTATCTCAGGTTTAACACTATTCAGTTTCTTGCTAGACAGAACACCCACATGCCCCTGACATATCAAGAATTGATGATTATAAATTTTCTGTTATTTTTGAGATTTCACTCTTCTCAACCTCACAAAGAACTGGTCTACAGTTTTGTTCCCTTTCTGGATACTCAAACATCTTCCTCCAAATCGTTCCTTTCAAGGTGCACATTTATCCTCAAGTTTCATTAGTTTTCAAATTGCAGACCAATTTTCTCTGACCAACTTTATCTCCTTGCCTCCTTGAGCTAATCATGCTGCTGAAAACTTCAATAAACATGGCATACTTTAGCCAGCAAACTGGGACACGATGGTTTTCTTGACCTGAGGTCAGGTTGTGGTTTGTTTTCTCATATCGATCATCATCTTTGTCCTTTCTCTATTCTCAGTGATTTGGGCTGTTGTTGCTTGTCTATACTCTACACAATTCTTTTTCTGGTAGGATGTTTCTGCCTCCTATCAGTCAAACCCCATCTGCCACACTGATCTACTTTTATTTATTCTCAACAGTTCTCTGCATCTCATAAATAATCATTCTTCTCTCGTTTTGGAACATTTTAAGTTCAAAACAAATTGTCATATTTTTTGAGAAAGCAAGTAACATTAAAATGTATTCAAGCTAACAAAGGGATTCAAACCCATAACCTTTTCAGAGGTTGTTGGTTTCAAGTGCTGAGCTGACAAATCCACTGGGAGTGTTTGAGGCCAGTTATGTATTTAAAAAGTTGTCTTACTTATATATGGATACTGTGAAAATTGTTTGCTGTTTAGAATTTTCTCCAGAGTTTGAACTGAATTACGTTATTATGTAGTGACAGGTCAGCCAGCAAAGTGTTTAACAAAAGTGAAAATTTAGGCTTGAATGGGATTCAAACCCATGATAAAAGACTGCAGTCTTGTACACCTCACCATGCAAATTACAATGTGTTAGTCACTTCAGGATCAAGTCAATTATTGGAAAAACTTGATTTTTAAAATCACAAAAAAGGAACAGAGTTGTTCAAATAATCTTTTTAAACTTATTTTCATCAAAATGTGATGCCTGTTTACTTCTGACACCAAAAGAATCATGTGAAAGGAAATGTCAAGCAAATTCCGTTAACAAAAGAAGGTAAGTAGTTAAAAAGGAAAAATGTTAAGGGTTCAATGGGATTCAAACCCATGAAAAGGGACTGCAGTTGAACTGCTCAATCAGAGCTTCAAAGCTACTGGGAGCATGTAAGACACAAACATCTTAGCCTATGAAAAGAGGACTACATGATAAATCACTATGAAATAAATCATGTGAACTGAGGGTGAAATTCATTGCTTTGAATTTCAGTCACTGTTCACATGCATGATTTATTTCATATAACTGTACTATCATGAAAAGTAATTTGTGTGCTATAGAGTTCCAGTCCTCAGCAACTGTCAACCACAAGCAGGATTTGTCCGTCCTTCCAGAGCAGTCAGGTCAGACCATCAGGACCAACCAGGACAGTGGATCTGTCAGCCCATGGAGAGCAGTCAAGTCAGACCATCAGGACCAGCCAGGACAGTGGATCTGTCAGTCCATGCAGAGCAGCCAAGTCAGACCAGCAGGACCAACCAGGACAGTGGATCTGTCAGCCCATGCAGAGCAGTCAAGTCAGACCATCAGGACCAACCAGGACAGTGGATCTGTCAGCCCATGCAGAGCAGTCAAGTCAGACCATCAGGACCAACCAGGACAGTGGATCTGTCAGCCCATACAGAGCGTTCAAGTCGGACCATCAGGACTAACCAGCACAGTGGAACTGTCAGCCCATACAGAGCGTTCAAGCCAGACCATCAGGACCAACCAGGACAGTGAATCTGTCAGCCCAAAGATAGCAGTCAAGTCGGACCATCATGACCAACCAGGACAGTGGATCTGTCAGCCCATAAAGAGCAGTCAAGTCAGACCATCAGGACCAACCAGGACAGTGTATCTGTCTTCATAGAGTAGTCAGGACCAACTAGGACCGTGTAACAGGCCAGCCAGGACAATGGATCTGACTTAGAAACAAAGCAGTCAGGACCAACTAGGACCATGGACCTCAATGTTAACCTATACACTGCAGTCACATTGGACCATCCACTAACAGGCCAGCCAGAACAGTGGATCTAGATGCAAGCCTATACCGTGCAGTCAAGTTTGAAAGCCAGCCAAGCCAGGTACAGTGTATATACAAGAATTCTACATCCCAGTCATAACAGCTAGCTAGTAATCACCTAATATTACACAAGTTTAAGACAGTACCACTAACCACAAGGCATACTAAACCCATTCTAATGCATGTGTGATATATATCACTGCTCTTAGCTATATAGAAGTAAATTATGTTCCTGCCCAATTATTCACCTACTACTGGGCCAAATTAATAAAAATGTTGGCCTCAACATAAAATAGGAGGAGCGTTAAGTAATCATAAAAGTTAGTGCCAAAAACCACTCTGCTCCAACTGCTTTGAAAGCTTTCATTGAAATATTTTGATTTAGTCTAAAAGTCAAGAAGAGACTGTACAATGTCATCTGTGGAACTAGCATTTTATATATTTCAGATTTAACAAACGAATAGCAGTGTTTATTGATAATCAGACATGAGGTATTCAGACCTAATGAAAATTACATTTCTGATACCTTGTCAGTAACATTTGTTTTCTTGCACATTTTAGCTCCATGTAAAAATTTGTCTGAGATGACTGCTTATACAAGCATTTCCAGATGTGTACCTGTTATGCAGCTCATCATGATGCCATAGTCACAAGAGGCAATAGAACAGCAGCCCAGTCGGATCAACCTGAAAGGAATTGAAGAAAGATTAACATGAGCAAGCTACCCTGGTCTTGAAAGGTAAAAAAATACAGTATATTAAAAATGGTTATCATTAACCACTAATTACCCAACCTTTCCTGACCTACACTATGACAATGTCAGAGTTCACAAAGAGACAAGAAATGTTTATAAGACAGGCTATTATTATTTTATTATTAAAAGAAAATTGTTGGAGAGCAAGACTTTGATCTCCAGTTACATGTACTGTCAACTTTTATATAAAATCCTCAAAATTTTGTTAAACATTCAAAGCACTATAGTTTTCCTTAAATGTCACTGGTCAGTCAAGCTACATGAATGTCAATGATGTTGCTAATTGCATTGAATGCTCTTTCCATTTCTAAAGGTTGTGGTCTTTTACATGTAGTTGAAGCCCTTTAGTTAAAATATTTTTTCTTCACAAAAATAGGTCCTTATGATTATTATACATGCAGGATCCCTTCAAAACTAATTTTCAGCTATCATTAATTGAAACACAAGCACAAGCATAAATGGATCATGTGCACCAAAGGAGCCTGTGGTTAAGTGTTGAACGAAACTCTGGATCTATATATACCTTTGATTTACATCTCGATCGATACTTAGTCGACACTGAATCAACACTGAATCAAGAGCCAGATGATAGTCGGCTGAGTGTTGACCAACATATATGCATCGATTGAAAATTAGTCTACTCCTAACCGACTGTCAACCAAGATGTCGATCGAGTGTCAACCAAGGTGTCGATTGAGTGTCCATCGAGAGTATCAATTGAGGGTATCGATCGACACTCAATCACAGACGCCACAATAAACTAGAGAGGACTGCAAGGGCGTCCACGTGTAATGACACTCTCTCTCTTCTTAGGCCATGGTCAAACAACAAAATTTGCAGGAACTGAACCTATTATGCAAATCATGGTGTTGGTGACACAGTGCAGGATGACATATGAAGAGTAAGTACCTGTTTGTTGTTTTGATACTTTCCCTTATGTTGCTAACAATTATATACTCTTTGACTCGTAAACATTGTTTACTTAGACCTTCTAAATTTTATGTATATGCATATGTACACATAATTGAATGCTAACATCTCCATAATCAACAGTTTCTAACATTTCTCGGTAAATGTAAAGAATCCGAAATTTATTCCTGTGCAGAAACATTGTGTGTTTTACAGGCAGTCCTAGTTACATGATTTTATGTCCATCTGCAAGAAATTAGTCTGAGAACAATTTACTCACTAACAAAAGTCACGTGTGCAAATATGGTGATTTTCGTTTTGTTATTTTCAGTCAACGATCACAGATGATTGCTGGACAGGAGAAAGGCAAATCACTGCATCACACAAAGGACAAGCAACTTGATGATGACTCACTGAAGATGGTGGCAGATGATCAAGACAATGCAAAGCGTTCTGGAGGACTTATAATTTTTAATTTATTTTCATTATTAATTATGTTTGTCATGCTATTTCTTTTCAGTAGACAGCAATTAGTCACATAAAGATTTATGTTGTGCATCAAATGAAAATTCTAAAAAATTAATATTCTTGTTTTCTACAAATAATAGCAACAAAGCTATTTATTTAAAGTCAAATAGATAGCTTAAAATGCTAATATTTAACAGTAACAGTCAAGCATTATTAAGAAATAATAGCCTAATGCTATCATTAACGAAATGATAGCTTGAATGCAATTACTTCAAAATAATAGCTTGATGAATTTTTTCTATTCAAAAATTTTAGCTTCCTGCAAGCTATAATTTTTGAATAGACTCTTGAAAGTTATTCTTTTTGATATATAAGGATAGCTCAGGAGAGTTCTTATAAATTAGAAATTTCATTTGATGTTAAAGACCCACTTCTGTATGTGATTAGATTTGTCTTCTGAAAAGAAACTGATACAGACATGACAATTAAGCTTGTTGGCAAAACTGGACAAGATGAACTCATTACGTCAATAACTTGATTTCTGTCGGAGTCTGTGTAGTGAATATCAAGATCATTAAATCGAAGGTAGACTTGAATTTTAAACCACAAGATTAATCAATTGATATTAATTATTAATTATCATTAGAAGTTCGAAAGGAAACATCTGGACAGTATGAACTCTTCTTGATTAACATAAGCTAAGCTGATAATAACATAACCCTGAACAACAACTAATGCTCTTAGTAACTCATGGAGAGTTCTACATGTTCCAGTAGGCATTGAAAAAAAAAAAAGAATCAAAAACCTTTTTGCATGATTTAAATCTGCTTTAAAATTCAAGTCTACCTGATACTTGGCAGTTTTCATGAGTTTTAAAATGCTAGTAAGAATAAAATTAAACTTTGTTTTGCTGAAGAGAAAATTTCTTTTTAACTATCCAAAGTAAAGTACAAGTTCTGGTCAGCTGTTAGGCCCTAGGCTTTTTGCAGTATTGATTCAAGTTACTTTTGTCATTTATAAGAAGTCAAATATTTACAGTAAAGAAATTAAATTGGCCATGAATTTTTATGACTAGCCTGCTGGACAAATATGAAAGTTAGTCTGTGAGAACTCAAAATTTGGGGACCTGGGATGGATTGGGACTATTGGGGGTTTAGGGTTCCAAGGGCAAGGAGTTTTGGTTATTGGGATTAGGGTTAAGATTTGGGCCAGGAATTTGGGCTTGGGACTTGGTGAAGGGAAAGGGTTTGAGTTGGGGATTGGGTCTAATGGGTTAGAGTTAGGGATTTGGCTCTGGACTAGGGTATGGGTGAGAGATTAGGGTTTGGGTCAGAGATTAGGGTTTGGGTCAGGGAAAAGAACCAGGGATTTGGGTAAAGGTTAGGGTAACTGGGTTTTTGAGTTTTCACAATCTCACTCAGGTGTTTGCAGCCAGCTAAGTTACATGAACCTTTGATGTGCTAGTCATGATATTAATGTCCTTTTACATTGTTATTTACAACATGTATCCTTGAAAGATAATTACTCTTCACTTGATGCTGACCCATTCTGTACAGTACTTGGGATTGTTTTGTTATTGCTTAGGTTTAGTTTTATTCATCAACGATTAATTGTATACATGCAAGAGTTTTCATAGCCTCAACCCAGAGGTTTAGGTGAGGTAAAGTGGTTTGGAGAATATGCTTCCAGTATTTCTCTGATTGAGTTTTTACTGGTTTGTGCATCCGGAATTTCACCACTATTAATATATATTTGTGTATATGTTTAAAATTTATAATAAATTAGACTGCGTTTGACTAAGGTACAGTTAGAACTGTTTTGACCTGTAAACTCCAGAAGTTTAGGTGAAATGCAGTGGTTGGGAGAATATGTTTCCAGTTTTCTCCAGTTCAGGAGTTTTCTCTTTTTTTTTTGCGTCCAGCATTTCACCACTATAGTGTTGCTGTGTATTCCAATAAATTATTCCATAATTTTCAATTTGCCTCACAAGAATATGTTCAACAAATCATCCTCAGTTACTACTTTTTTAAAAGCAACAAGAATGAATTTATTACCTTTAAATTATTAATAATAAAAATAATAATTATTTGGCAATACATGTAACTGTTGTTTTAGTTCTGCTCAAAAGTTTTTCCAGGGGGAAAGACAGTTCCACTTTGCCCATATCACCTGTAGGGAGCTAGCTAACACTAACTGCCACCTGTCCAATTATCTGTATGACCCGGAGGGGACAGGTTGAGGATGCTTGTGAGAAAATTTGGACTGAACCCTTAAAGGAGACCAACCTGGGAATGGCTTGAGTTTCATTTTGACCCCTAACAGATAGTACGCTTATCAGTTAAGTAAGGTACAACGAAGCTTTGGTGATGAAGTTTTAGACTTGAAATTACAGTGTTGCCACAGGCAACTTTCCTTGTTTCCAATGGTAAAAAAATATTGTCGCTTGCAATTTCGTGTGCTTTGCTGCCAATGATGTCAAAGGTTGACAGGTTGTTATTAGAAATGGAGCCAGTTGCCTGTGACAACACCACAAGTTGAACGTTGAAACCTGGTCACCAAACTTTTGTTGTGCCTTACTCAACTGATAACCGTAGTACCACTTCAAATGGAATAAGCTTTATTTCCAGCCCCTGCTCAGGAAAGGAGCCACCCTGGGGGGGGGGGGGGGTACTTCTGGAAGAATTGGTTGGGGGTGTGCAGCCCGCTTCCCAAAACCCTTACCCTTTTTATGGCTAAAATCTGTGATTTTACCCTACCCTAATTATGGGCCTGACCAAAATTTGATACCGTAGTTATAACTGTTGTGGTTGACACAGTTGCCTCAAACATAATTTATGAAGGCTTTTGTGGATGGTCTTATCGATAATGATGAAAAGGTAGCTTCTGAAAAAAACATACTTAATTCAAGAGTAGAGTGCAAAAACCATACCCTATTTATGACGACAAATGGCCAAAATCGATACCCTGTTTATGATCAATACGGCTGAAAAACGATACCCTTTGGGGAACACCCCCCCGGCCCCGGGTTTATACCCCTTCCGCTGAACGACGGGCACGACCTATTCATATGGCAGTTCCCCTGCCCCCTCGGCTGGATGACTTTCATCCGGTATTTAATTTTCTCCAGGAGTGGAATGGTGCGGATCGTGAAAGAAATAATCAAAGTTATACCTGAGCCATTGAAATCACACGAGACAAGCCGAAATCGATCAGAAGGCGAGCATTACAATCGCAGAAAATACTTTACACTAGCAAAAACCGTGGTGAAAAAGACTAACTACAACTTAAGATCACTTTACGAGCTTATACTGCCTTCGTTGAAATCAAACTCGTTATGCTTACCTCCGATCATAAGCTGCAATAGTCATACCAGTGTTTGAAAGTGTTCACAAAACTATCAAGCAAAGGAAGGCAAAAGTGCGTTTAATTTGACCGCGTGAAAGTTGGGGCGAGGGAGGACAAAATGTTTTGCGCGGTGGGTCGCTCAGCCACACAGCATAAGGTCCTGTAAGTTGGATAACGTCACCATGCCAATGCATCAATCTCAGCCAAACATTATTTTAAGTCCAAAATAAAATATTCTGAAATTTCGGCACAAGTGGCTGTGAACATAGGCTCAATCTCCGGCCGTGGGTGTTTCGGTGCGCCCGTGTCCCCCACGGGTGGAGACCGATCACCGGTGGAAAGGTGGAAAGTGTCGCCATGTCAACGTTCTAGAACCTCAGCCAGTCAGTATTTTGCGTCCAAAATTTGGACGCACTGATTCAGAATTCGCTACGATGCGGGCAGGGTCTTCTTCCCCTCTTCTGTCCTTTCTTATCATACGAAGAGCTTGCCCCAAGTGTAATAAATATTTTAACTCTTAAAAGATTTATGGCCGAAATATAAGAGTTTATTATGAACATTAGGAGATGACATTGAAATCGGTCTGATGTATGTGTAATTCACCGAATAAAGACTCTTGAACATCTAATGGTACCATTTCTTCTCATCCTGGTGTGTTTAAACGAGATTTGAGCGAATTTTGATTATTTATCCTACGGTGTTATGATAAGAGACATGGTAGGAAACTTTGGCCAGTCAGTTTGACGACAAAACACTCTTCGGAAACGACTCAAATTTCACACAAAAATAGCATTTACTCACAACGTTAATGGCTGAACTTAGGATGCAAGGCCTTCAGTTTCTCTTTCTGTAATCCAATTACGCACACGTTCAGTTTTCATCGTGTTAGCTGGATGGTTGAAAATTTGAAATATGACGATCGAAATGGGGACGCCAGAAAGTTAATCAAAGTCGCTCGGCCGTCGGAGACTGGGAACTGTTTCAAGCGTGCTATGGCGCAAACATAGTTACCCTCGCGAGTATTAACGTGTTCTGAAAAAACATATTTACCCTCGAGTGTTCTATAACTGAGTATTATAAAGAAATGTAGAGATATTTAGTCCCGAGTGCATAACTTACAGTTAAAAGTGAGTCGTTGTAGGTGTATTTATCCTCACGTGTAAATAATAATAAAAAATAATAAATAAATCGCTTTATTTAAGTGTCAAATTCTTTAGCACTACTGTGCTCATTGAGGACACTGAAATGAGCAAACAAATATTGTAAATTGCACAGAAACTTCTTAAAAATCCCAACTGGCGGGAGACTGACCAGTTGGCTTTTTAAAAAGCGTGGAGGAGTTGAATCTGGGGTCACCAAAAGCAAATCCATCGAGTGACAAGGAGGAGGATTTGAACCCGGGACCTCCAGATTACAAATCCAACGCCCTAACCACTAGGCCACTCTGCCTCCACAGCGTGGCCTAGCGGTTAGGGCGTGAGCTTCGTGCGTTCAATATTCCTCCTCGTTGTAGCATCAAAAATGATTAAACGGTTTACAACGAAAGGCAGATTATTGTCCAGTTTTTTGAGGTGAATACTTGGGGGAAGGACTCCCGTCTAAAATAATGAAAATCTGATTCTCAGGGATTCTTTTTTCGTAAAATTGAAGGGGACACTTAATGGAAAATGGAAACTCATTTTCAGGGCTTGTAGGTTTTAACGGTTGGTGTTGGTCCATTTCACTGCAAACAAAGACCATTAGGAGTTAGTTTAGAGTCCACGGGACTAAAAAATATCCCCCAAGTTTTAAGAAATCGAGCCGAAGTTGGTTAAAATTACGAGGCGCGTAAGGCGGTCTCGGCTGCTCAATTAGTCTTAAAGTAAAGTGGGTCCATATTTGGGCCCGGAAGCTCGAAAGTGAGCGTTCAAATATTTTTGCTCTGTCCATTTCACTACAAACCAAGGCCATCAGGAGTTAATTTAGAGTCCCTGGGACTGGAAAATATCCTCCAAGTTTTGGGTAATCGAGCCGAAGTTGGTCAAAATCATGAGGCGCGTGAGGCGGTCTCGGCTACTCTATCAGTCTTGAAGTGAAGTGGGGCTATATTTCGTCCCAGAAGCTCGAAAGTGAGCGTTCAAAAATTTTTGCTCTGTCCATTTCACTGCAAACCAAGGCCATCAGGAGTTAGTATAGAGTCCCCGGGACTGGAAAATATTTCTCAAGTTCCAAGAAATCGAGCCCAAGTTGGTCAAAATCACGAGGCGCGTAAGGCGGCCTCGCCTACCCCTATTAGTCTTAAAGTGAAGTGGGGGTATGTTTTGGCCCAGAAGCTCGAAAGGAAGCGTTCAAAAATTTTTGCTCTGTGCATTTCACCGCAAGCTAAGGCCATCAGAAGTTAGTTTAGAGTTCCCGGGACTGGAAAACATCCCCTAAGGTCCCGGAAATATAGCCGAAGTTGGTTAAAATCACGAGTCGCGGAAGGTGGTCTCGACTACTCTATCAGTCTTAAAGTGAAGTGGGGCTATATTTCGACCCAGAAGCTCTAAAGTGAGCGTTCAAATATTTTTGCTCTGTCCATTTCACTCAGTGCATACCAAAGCCATCAGGAGTTAGCTTAGAGTCCCCGGGACTGGAAAATATGCCCCAAGTTCCCGGAAATCGAGCCGAAGTTGGTCAAAGTCACGAGGCGCGGAATGCGGTCTCGGCTACTCTATCAGTCTTAAAGTGAAGTGGGGCTATATTTCGGCCCAGAAGCTCGAAAGTGAGCGTTCAAAAATTTTGCTCTGTCCATTCCACTGGAAACCAAGGCCATCAGGAGTTAGTTTTTGAGACCCGGGGACTGGAAAATATCCCCCAAGTTCCGGGAAATCAAGCCGAAGATGGTCAAAATCACGAGGCGCGTAAGGCGGTCTCGGCTACTCTATCCTTCTTAAAAAGAAGTGGGGCTATATTTTGGCCAAGAAGCTTGAAAATGAGCGTTCAAAAATTTTTGCTCTGTCCATTTTACTGCAAACCAAGGCCATCAGGAGTTAGTGTAGAGTTCCCCAGACTGGAAAGTATCCCCGAAGTTGCGGCAAATTGAGCCGAAGTTGGTCAAAATCACGAGGCGCGTAAGGTGGTCTCGGCTACTCTATCATTCTTAAAAAGAAGTGGGGCTATATTTTGGCCAAGAAGCTCGAAAATGAGCGTTCAAGAATTTTTGCTCTGTCCATTTTACTGCAAACCAAGGCCATCAGGAGTTAGTTTAGAGTTCCCTAGACTGGAAAATATCCCCCAAGTTTCGGGAAATCGAGCCGAAGTTGGTAAAAATAACGAGGCGCGTAAGGCGGTCTCCGCTACTCTATCAGCCTTAATGTGAAATGGGGCTATATTCTGGCCCAGAAGCTCGAAAGTACGCGTTCAAAAAATTTTGGTCTGTCCATTTCACTGCAAACCAAGGCCATCAGGAGTTAATTTAGAGTCCCCGGAACTGGAAAATATCCTCCAGGTTCTGGGAAATCGAGCCGAACTTGGTCAAAATCACAATGCGCGTAAGGCGGTCTTGGCTTCTCTATCAGTCTTAAAGTGAAG
The DNA here is from genome assembly GCF_042242905.1 of Orbicella faveolata. Taxonomy (NCBI): domain Eukaryota; kingdom Metazoa; phylum Cnidaria; class Anthozoa; order Scleractinia; family Merulinidae; genus Orbicella; species Orbicella faveolata. Next base: position 1,405,377 of record NW_028301541.1, read on the forward strand.
TGGGCCTATATTTCGGCCCAGAAGCTCGAAAGTAAGCGTTCAAAAAGTTTTGGTCTGTTTATTTCACCGCATACCAAGGCCATCAGGACTTAGTTTAGAGTCCCCGGGACTGGGAAATATCACCCAAGTTCTGGAAATCGAGCCGAAGTTGGTTAAAATCACGATGCGCCGAAGGTGGTCTTGACTACTCTTAAAGTCGCACACGCTTTTAACTGGTTTCGGATCTTCCGTTAACATAGAAATTTATTCCAACCAATGATCGAAACACGGTAACTGAAAATAACAAAATTACAAGCACAGGAATGAACATAAAATAACTAACAACGACCGAACATGAAGAATGCAGAAAAGCGGCAAAGCGAAATAAACGAAGAAACTTACAAGACGAATGTGATGAACCAAAGACGAACCGAAAACCAGCGACGCTCGCAGAACCCAATGACGCTACTAACTGAAATAAATTACACACGAACCGAACTTATAGAGTATGCAAATGAACATAACATATACAAAAGGGCACAAAACAAAAGAAGCTAATTACGCAAAACTTAACACCAAACACGAAACAAGAAGCACGAACAAATGTCACAAATTCTGGCGCCTACAACTCTATCAGTCTTAAAGTGAAGTGCGGCTATATTTCGCCCCAGAAGCTCGAAAGTAAGCGTTCAAATATTTTTGCTCTGTCCATTTCACTGCCAACCAATATCATCAGGAGTTAGTTTAGAATCTCCGGGACTGGAAAATATCTCCCAAGTTCCGGGAAATCGAGCCGATGTTGGTCAAAATCACGATGCGCGTAAGGCGGTCTCGGCTATTCTTTTAGTTTAAAAATGAAGTTGGGCTATATTTCGGGCTAAAAGGTCGAGACCGAGCTTGCGATCGTTTTACCTGTTTCCATTAATCTGAAAACCAAGGCCATCAGGAGTTAGTTTAGATTCACTGGGACTGGAAAATATCTCTCAAGTTCCGGGAAATTGAGTCCAAGTTGGTCAAAATCACGAGGCGCGTAAGGCGGTCTCGCCTACTCTATCAGTCTTAAAATGAAGTGGGGCTATATTTCGGCAGAGAAGCTCGAAAGTAAGCTCTCAAATATTTTTGCTCTGTCCATTTCACTGCAAACCAAGGCCATCAGGAGTTAGTTTAGAGTCCGCAGGACTGGAAAATATTCCCCATGTTCCGCGAAATCGAGCCCAAGTTGGTCAAGATCACGATGCGCGTAAGGCGGTCTAGGCTATTCTTTCAGTTTAGAAATAAAGTGGGGCTATATTTCGGGCTAAAACCTCGAAACCGAGCGTGCGATCGTTTTATCTGTGTCCATTAATCTGCAAACCAAGGCCATCAGGAGTTAGTTTAGAGTCCCCGGGACTGGAAAATATTCCCCAAGTTCCGGCAAATCGACCCAAAGTTGGTCAAGATCACTATGCGCGCAAGGTGGTCTCGGCTACTCTTTCACTCTTAAATTGAAGTGCGGCTATATTTTGGCCTAAAAGTTCGAAACCGAGCGTGCGATCGTTTTACCTGTGTCCATTTCACTGCAAACCAAGGATATCAGGAGTTAGTTTAGAGTCCCCGGAACTTAAAAATATCCCCCAAGTTCCAGGAAATTGACCCGAAATTGGTCAAAATAGCGATGGGCGTAATGCGGTCTCGGCTACTCTATTAGTCTTAAAGTGAAGTAAGGCTATATTTCGGCCCAGAAGCTCGAAAGTGAGCGTTCAAATGTTTTTGCTCTGTCCATTTCACTGCAAACCAAGGCCATCAGGAGTTCGTTTAGAGTCCCCGGGACTGGGAAATATCTCTCAAGTTCCGGGAAATCGAGCCGAAGTTGGTCAAAATCACGATGCGCGTAAGGAGGTCTTGGTTACTCTATCAGTCTTAAGGTGAAGTGGGGCTATATTTCGGCCCAGAAGCTCGAAAGTGAGCGTTCGAAAATTTTTGCTCTGTCCATTTCACTGCAAACCAAAGCCATTAGGGGTTAGTTCAGAGTCCCCAGGACTGGAAAATATCTCCCAAGTTTCGAGAAATCGGGGCGAAGTTGGTCAAAATCACGATGCCCGAAATGCGGTCTCGCTAATCTTTAAGTCTTAACGTGAAGTGGGGCTATATTTCGTGCCAGAAGCTCAAAAGTGCGCGTTCTAAAATTTTTGCTGTGTCCATTTCACTGCAAACCAAGGCCATCAGGAGTTAGTTTAGAGTCCCTGCGACTGGAAAATATCCCCCAAGTTTCGGGAAATCGAGCCGAATTTGGTCAAAATCACGAGGCGCGTAAGGCGGTCTAGGCTACTCTATCAGTCTTAAAGTAAAGTGAGACTATATTTCGGCCCAGAAGCTCGAAAGTGAGCGTTCAAATATTTTTGCTGTGTCCATGTCACTGCAAACCAAGGCCATCAGGAGTTAGTTTAGAGTCCCCAAGACTGGAAAATATCCCCCAAGTTCGGGCAAATCGAGCCGAAATTGGTCAAAATCACGAGGCGAATAAATCGGTCTTGGCTACTCTATCAGTCTTAAAGTGAAGTGGGGCTATATTTCGGCCCAGAAGCTCGAGACCGCCTTACGCGCCCCGTTATTTTGACCAACTTCGGGTCGATTTCGCGGAACTTGGGAGATGTTTTCCAGTCCCGGGGACTGTAAACTAATTCCTGATGGCTTTGGTTTGGAGTGAAATCGACAGAGCAAAAATATTTGAACGCTCCCTTTCGAGCTTCTAGGCCGAAATATACCCCCACTTCACCTTAAGACTGATAGAATAGCCGAAACCGCCTTACGCGCATCGTGATTTTGACCAACTTCGGCTTGATTTCCCGGAACTTGGGTAATATTTTCCAGTCCCGGGGACTCTAAACTTTCTCCTAATGACCTTGGTTTGCATTGAAATGGACTGAGCAAAAATGTTTGAACGCTCACTTTCGGCTAACGGCTACCCTATCAAAGTAAAGTGGGGCTATATCTTGGCCCAGAAACTGGAAAGTGAGCGTTCAGAAATTTTTGCTCTCTCCTTTTCACTGCAAAACAAGGCCATCAGGAGTTAATTTAGAGTCCCCGGAACTGGAAAATATTCCCCAAGTTTCGGCAAATCTAGCCGAAGTTGGTCATAATCCCCAGGCGCGTAAGGCGGTCTCGGCAACTCTATAAGTCTTAAAAAGAAGTGGGGCTATATTTCGGCCCAGAAGCTCGAACGTGAGCGTTCAAAATTTTTGCTCTGTCTATTTAACTGAAAACTAAGTCCATCAGGAGTTAGTTTAGAGTCCCCGGGGCTGGAAAATATCCCGCAAGTTCCGGGAAATCGAGTCGAAGTTGGTCAAAATCACGAAGCGCGTAAGGCGGTTTCGGCTACTCTATCAGTCTTAAAGTGAAGTGGGGCTATATTTCGGCTAAGAAGGTCGAAGGAAAGCGTTCAAAAATTTTTGGTGTCTCCATTTCACTGCAAACCAAGGAATACAGGAGTTAGTTTAGAGTCTACGGGACTGGAAAATATCCCCCAAGCTCCGGGAAATCAAGCCGAAGTTGGTCAAAATCACGAGGCGTGTTAGTTGGTCCCGGCTACACTATCAGTCTTAAAGTTAAGTGGGGCTATATTTTGGACCAGAAGCTCGAAAGTGAGCGTTCAAATATTTTTGCTGTGTCCATTTCACTGCAAACCAAGGCCATTAGAAGTTAGTTTAGAGTCCCCGGGACTGGAAAATATCCTCCAAGTTCCGGTAAATCTAGCCGAAGTTGGTCAAAATCACGATGCGCGTAAGGCGGTGTCGGCTACTCTATCAGTCTCAAAGTGAAGTGGGGCTATATTTCGGCATAAGAGCTCGAGACCCAGCGTGCAATCATTTTACCTGTGTCTATTTTTCTGCAAACTAAGGCCATCAGGAGTTAGTTTACAGTCCCGGAAACTGGAAAATATCCCCCAGGTTCCGGGAAATCGAGCCAAAGTTGGTCAAAATCACGATGCGCGGTAGGTGATCTCGGCTGCTCTTTAGTCTCAAAATAAAGTGGGGCTACATTTCGGCCTGAAAGCTCGAAACCGAGCGTGCGATCGTTTTACCTGTGTCCATTTCTCTGCAAACCAAGGCCATCAGCAGTTACAGCCAAAGTTGGTAAAAATCACGATGGTCGTAAGGCGGTCTAGGCTATTCTTTCCGTCTTAAAATGAAGTGGGGGCATATTTCGGCCTAAAAGCTCGAAACCGAGCGTGCAATTGTTTTACCTGTGTCCATTTTTCTGCAAAGCAAGGCCATCACAAGTTAGTTTAGAGTCCGCAGGACTGGGAAATATCCGCCAAGCTCCGGGAAATCGAGCCAAAGTAGGTAAAAATCACGCTGCCCGTAAGCCGGTCTCGGCTACTCTTTCAGTCTTAAAATGAAGTGGGGCTATATTTCGGCCTAGAAGCTTAAAAGCGAGCGTTCAAATATTTTTCCTCTGTCCATTTCTCTGAAAACCAACACCGTCACGAGTTAGTTTAGAGTCCCCGGGACTGGAAAATGTCTCCCAAGTTGTGGGAAATCGAGCCAAAGGTGGTCAAAATTACGCTGCGCGTAAGCCGGTCTCGGCTGCCTTTTTTCAGTGTTAAAATGAAGTGGGGCTATATTTTGGGGCTAGAAATTAGCTCCAAAGCGAGCGTGCGATCGTTTTACCTGTGTCCATTTCTCTGCAAACCAAGGCCATCAGAAGTTAGTTTAGAAACCCCGGGACTGGGAAATATCTCCCAAGTTCGGGAAATCGACCGAAAGTTGGTCAAAATCAGGATGCACCTAAGCCGGTCGCGGTTACCTTTTTTTAGCATTAAATTGAAGTGGGGCTATATTTTGGGGCTAGAAATTAGCTCCAAAGCGAGCGTGCGATCGTTTTACCTGTGTCCATTTCTCTGCAAACCAAGGCCATCAGAAGTTAGTTTAGAGTCCCCGGGACTAAAAAACTATTCCTGAAGTTCCGGGAAATCGAGCCAAAGTTGGTCAAAATCACGTTGCGGGTAAATCGGTCTCGGCTACTCTTTCAGTCTTAAAATGAAGTGGGGCTATATTTCGGCCTAGAAGCTCGAAACCGAGCGTTCAAGTATTTTTCCTCTGTCCATTTCACTGAAATCCAAGGCAATCACGACTTAGTTTAGAGCCTGCGGGACTGGGGAATATCCCCCACGTTCCGGGAAATCGGGCCAAAGTTGGTCAAAATCACGATGCGCGTAAGGCGGTCTCGGTTACTCTATCAGTCTTAAAATAAAGTGGGACTATATTTCGGCCTAGAAGCTCGAAACCAAACGTTCAAATATTTTTCGTCTGTCTATTTCACTAAAAACCAAGGCCATCACAAGTTAATTTAGAGTCCGCGGGACTGGGAAATATTCCCCAAGTTCCGGGAAATCGAGCCAAAGCTGGTCAAAGTGACGATGCGCGTAAGGCGGTCTCGGCTACTGTATCAGTCTTAAAATGAAGTGGGGCTATATTTCGGCCTAGAAGCTTGAAACCGAACTTTCAAATATTTTTCCTCTGTCTATTTCGCTCAAAACTTAGGCCATCAGGACTTAGTTTATAGTCCGCGGGACTGGAAAATATCCCGCAAGTTCCGCGAAATCCAGCCTAAGTTGGTCAAAATCACGATGCGCGTAAGGCGGTCTCGGCTACTCTATCAGTCTTAAAATGAAGTGGGTCTATATTTCGGCCTAGAAGCTCGAAACCGAGCGTTCAAATATTTTTCCTCTGTCCATTTCACTTAAAATCAAGGCCATCAGAAGTTAATTTAGAGTCCCCGGGACTGGAAAATATGCCACAAGTTCCGGGAAATCGAGCCAAACTTGGTCAAAGTGACGATGCGCGTAAGGCGGTCTTGGCTACTCTATCAGTCTTAAAATGAAGTGGGGTTATATTTCGGCCTACAATGCAAGCTTAAAACCGAGCGTTGAAATATTTTTCCTCTGTCCATTTCACTGAAAACCAAGGCAATCACGAGTTAGTTTAAAGTCCCTGGGACTGGACATTATCGCCCAAGTTCCGGGAAATCGAGCCAAAAAGGTCAAAATCACGGTACGCGTAAGGCGGTCTCAGCTACTCTATCAGTCTTAAAATGAAGTGGGGCTATATTTCGGCCTAGAATCTCGAAACCGAGCGTTCAAATATTTTTCCTCTGTCCATTTTACTAAAAACTTAGGCCATCACGAAATAGTTTAGAGTCCCCGGGAGTGGAAAATATCTCCCAAGTTCCGGGAAATCGAGCCAAAGTTGGTCAAAATCACGATGCGGGGAAGGCGCTCTCGGCTACTCTATCATTTTTAAAATGAAGTGGGGCTATATTTCGGCTAAGAAGCTCGAAGCCGAACGTTCAGATATTTTTCCTCTCTCCATTTCACTGAGAACCAAGGCCATCACAAGTTGGTTAAGATTCCCTGGGACTGAAAAATATCCCCCAAGTTCCGGCAAATCGAGCTAAAGTTGGTCAAAATCACAATGCGCGTTAGGCGGTCTCGGCTACTCTATCAGTCTTAAAATGAGGTGGGGCTATATTTCGGCCTAGAAGCTCGAAACCGAGCATTCAAATATTTTTCCTCTGTGCATTACACTAAAAACGAAGGCCATCACGAGTTAGTTTATAGTCCCTGGGACTGGAAAATATACCAGAAGTTCCGGAAAATCGAGCCAAAGTTGGTCAAATGCAGGATGCGCGGAAGGCGGTCTCGGCTACTCTATCAGTCTTAAAATGAAGTGGGGCTATATTTCGGCGTAGAAGCCCGAAACCGAGGGTTTAAAAATTTTTCCTCTGTCCATTTCACTGAAAACCAAGGCCATCACGACTTAGTTTAGAGTCCCCGGGACTAGAAAATATCCCCGAAATTCCGGGAAATAGAGCCAAAGTTGGTCAATATCACGATGCACGTAAGGCGGTCCCGGCTACTCTATCAGTCTTAAAATAAAGTGAGGCTCTATTTCGGCCTAGAAGCTCGAAACCGAGTGTTGAAATATCTTTCCTCTGTCCATTTCACTGAAAACCAAGGCCATCACGAGTTAGTTTAAACTCCCCGGGACTGGAACATATCCACCAAGTTCCGGGAAATCGAGCCAAAGTTGGCCAAAATGACGATGCGCGTAAGGCGGTTTTGGCTACTCTATCAGTCTTAAAATGAAGATTTTGCCTTCACTACACAAGCGAAGACACTGAAAGGTTGAGGCATGGGCGCGTTGGTCAGCCAGGCCCAAGATATGTTTTATTTGCGACAATAAGCTTAGAACAAAGTGGATAAGAGATACATTAAGTAAAGTCCTACATGCGCCAAAGCCGGACACGTAAACCCCAAAAACCTTTTGTTAGGAAAAATAGGGACCGTCTACCCCCGACCAAATGCAGTGGCGCCACCTTTGGGGTTTTAACGTTGACCTATAAGCAACAGAATGAAAAAAGCAAATCATATGACGCTAATTTCACAATAAAAATAAACCTTATGGGAAAGTGCTAGTGGCCTTGTACTGGCCTTGTACCTAGCCTTATACCTAGCCTTGTACCTAGCCTTGTACTGCTCCTCATTGCTCTTTTTGTTGATGTGAGGAACGGAATCTCGCTTCAGCCTCTTAATCTCTGACATGTGTTGGGAAGTGATGGACTCGTTAGACCGTTTGAGGTCAGAAATCGAAGTATTTATGAGATCTTTGATCTGAACGATAAGATCTTGGTTGTTTTCAGCGATGACTTTCCTGACGCCTGCTTCATCCATAAATAGCCAAGGAAAAGTGATGAAGAGAAGAAATAAACCTTATGGGAAAGTGCTAGTGGCAAGGCTGACCGTAGAATGTCACAAGTTTCTCAACCGTCTCTTTTTACAAACGTACTACCCATGAGCCTTCGCGTACTACTCTCCCACCCAGTTCTCTGTTCCGTGATGGCAAAATATTAATTTATGTCAATACCGATTATCACAAATTACATTAGGTTATATTTCGGCCTAGAAGCTCGAAACCGAGCGTTCAAATATTTTTCATCTGTCCATTTCACTGAAAACCAAGGCCATCACGAGTTAGTTTAGAGTCCCCGGGACTGGAAAATATCCCCCAAGTTCCAGGAAATCGAGCCAAACTTGGTCAAAATTTACCATGCGCGTAAGGCGGTCATGGTCTCGGGGGTATATTTCGGCCTAGAACCTGGAAACCGAGCATTCAAATATTTTTCCTCTGTCCATTTCACTGATGACCAAGGCCATCCCGAGTTAGTTTAAAGTCCCCAGGACTGGAAAATATCCCCCAAGTTCCGCGAAATCGAGCCAAAGTTGGTCAAAATCGCGATCCAGCCCTAGCGACTCTCAACTAATTCCAGAAGACTTTGGTTTTCTGTCAAATGGACAGAGGAAAAATATTTGAACGCTTACTTTGGAGCAATCTGGCCGAAATATAGTCCCACTTAATTTTAACACTGAAAAAGTAGACGAAACCGCCTTGCGCGCAACGTGATTTTGACCACCTTTAGGCTCGATTTGCCGGAACTTAAGGGATATTTTCCAGTCGAGGGGACTGTAAACTATCTCCTGATGGCCGTGGTTGGCAGTAAAATGGACACAGCAAAACTTTTTAAACGCTCACTTTCAAGCTCCTTGGCCGAAATATATTCCTACTTCACTTTAAGACTCATAGAGTGGCCGAGACCGCCGTGCGTGCATCGAGATTTTGACAAACTTCGGCTCGATTTCCCGGAAGTTGGGGGATATTTTCCAGTCCCGGGGACTCTAAACTAATTCCTGATGGCTTTGGTTGGCAGTGAAATGGACACAACAAAACTTTTTGAACGCTCACCTTCGAGCTTCTGGGCCGAAATATAGCCCTACTTCACTTTAAGGCTCATAGAGTAGCCGAGACCGCGTTGCGCGCATCGTGATTTTGAGCAACTTGGGTTCGATTTTCCGGAACTTGGGAGATATTTTCCAGTCCAGGGGACTCTAAACTAACTCCTGATGGCCTTGGCTTGCAGTGAAATGGACAGAGCAAAACTTGTTTTAACGGTCACTTTCAAACTACTGGGCCGAAATATAACCCCACTTCACTTTAACACTTACAGAGTAGCCGAGACCTCCCTGCGCGCATCGTGATTTTGACCAACTTTGGCTATATTTCCCGGAAGTTGGGGATATTTTCCAGTCCCTGGGACTCTAAAGTAACTCCTTATGGCCTTGGTTTGAAGTGAAATGGACACAGCAAAACTTTTTGAACAGTCCCTTTCCAGCTTCTGGGTCGATATATAGCCCTAAATCACTGAAACACTGAAAGAGTAGCCGAGACCGCCTTACGCGCATCGTGATATCGACCAACTTCGGCTCGATTTTCCGGAACTTAGGGGATATTTTCCAGTCCCGGGGACTCTAACCAAACTCCTTATGGCCTTGGTTTGCAGTGAAATGGACACAGAAAAACTTTTTGAACGGTCACTTTGGAGCTTCTGGGCCGAAATATAGCTCAACTTCACTTTAAGACTGAAGGAGTAGCCGAGATCGCCTTACGCGGATTCTGATTTTGACCAACTTCGGCTCCATTTCCCGGAATTTTGGAGATATTTTCCAAACCCGGGAACCCTAAACTAACTCCTGATGGCCTTGGTTTACAGTGAAATGGACACAGGTAAAACGATTGAACCCTCACTTTCAAGCTTCTAGGCCGAAATATAGCCCCACTTCACTTTAAAACTGAAAGAGTAGCCGAGACCACCTTACGCGCACCGTGATTTTCACCAACTTCGGCTTGATTTCCAGGAACTTGGGGGATATTTTTCAGGCCCGGGGACTCTAAACTTACTCCTTATGGCCTTGGTTTCCAGTGAAATGGACACACAAAAAGTTTTTGAACGCTCACTTTCGAGGTTCTGGGCTGAAATATAGCCCCACTTCACTTTAAGACTCATAGAGTAGCCGAGACAGCCTTACGCGCATCGTGATTTTCACCAACTTCGGCTCGATTTCCCGGAACATGGGGGATATTTTCCAGTCCCGCGGACTGTAAACTAACTCTTCATCGCCTTGGTTTGCAGTGAAATTGACACAGCAAAACTTTTTTAACGCTCACTTTCGAGCTTCTGGGCCGAAATATAGCCCCACCTCACTTTAAGACTCATAGAGTAGCCGAGACCGCCTTACGCGCATCGTGATTTTAAGCAACTTCGGCTCCATTTTCCCGAGCTTGAGGGTTATTTTCCAGTCCCGGGGACTCTAAACTAACTCCTGATGTCCTTGGTTTGCACTGAAATAGACACACAAAAACTTTTTTAACGCTCACTTTCGAGCTTCTAGGCCGAAATATAGCCACACTTTACTTTGAGAGTCATAGAGTAGCCGAGACTACCTTCCGCCCATCGTGATTTTGACCAACTTCGAATCGATTTTCCGGAACTTGCGGGATATTTTCCAGTTTCGGGGACTCTAAACTAACTCCTGGTTGCCTTGGTTTGCAGTGAAACGGACACAGGAAAAATTTTTTAACGCTCACTGTCGAGCTTCTGGGCCGAAATATAGCCCCACTTCACTTTAAGACTCCTAGAGTAGCCGAGACCGCCTTGCGCGCATCGTAATTTTGACTAACTTCGGCTCGATTTGCCGGAACTTCGGGGATATTTTCCACTCCTGGGGACGCTAAACTAACTGCTGATGGCCTTAGTTTGCAGTGAAATGGACACAGGAAACCTTTTTAAGTGCTCCCTTTGGACCCTCTGGGTTGAAATATAGCCCCACTTCACTTTTAGACACATAGAGTAGCCGAGACTGCCTTCTGCGCATCGTGATTTTGACCAAATTCGGCTCGAGTTGCCGGAACTGGGGGGATATTTTAAATTCCCGGGGACTCTAAACTAACTCCTGATAGCCTTGGTTTGCAGTGAAATGGATAGAGAAAAACTTTTTTAACGCTCCCTTTCGAGCTTATGGGCCGAAAAATAGCCCCACTTTACTTGAAGACTCATACAACAGCCGAGACCGCCTTTCGCGCATCGTGATTTTAACCAACTTTGGCTCGATTTCTCTGAACTTGAGGGGTATTTTCCACTTCCGGGGACTCTAAACTAACTCCTGATGCCATTGGTTTGCAGTTAAATGGACACAGCAAAACTTTTTGAAGCCTCACTTTTGAGATTCTGGGCCGAAATATAGCCCCACTTCACTTTAAGACTCATAGAGTAGCCGAGACCGCCTTACGGGCATTCTGATTTTAAGCAACTTTGGCTTGATTTGCGCGAGCTTGGGTGATATTTTCCAGTCCCGGGGACTCTAAAATAACTCTTGATTGCCTTAGATTTCAGTGAAATGAACACACGTAAAAATAGCCACGCTCTGTGTCGAGCTTCTATGCCAAAATATAGCCCTACTTTATTTTAACACAGAATGAGTAGCCGAGACCGCCTTCCGCGCATCGTGATTGTGAGCAACTTTTGCTCGATTTGCCGGAACTTGGGGGATATTTTGCAGTCCCGCGTACTCTAAACTAACTCCTAATGGCCTTAGTTTTCAGTGAAAGGGAGACAGGTAAAAAAAGCGCACGCTGCGTGTCGAGCTTCTAGGCCGAATTATAGCCCCACTTCATTTTAAGACTGAAAGAGTAGCCGAGACCGTCTTACGCGCATCGAGATTTTGAGCAACGTGGGCTCCATTTGCCGGAAGTTGGGGGATATTTTCCAGTCTCGGGAACTTTAAACCAACTCCTGATAGACGTCGTTTTCAGTGAAATGGACACAGGTAAAAGAAGAGTACGCTGGGTGTCGAGCTTGTAGGCCAAACTATAGCGCCACTTCATTTTAAGACTGGAAGAGTAGCCGACAACGTCTTACGCACATCGTGATTTTGAGCAACTTTGGCTCGATTTGCCAGAACTTGGGGGATATTTTCCAGTCCCGGGGACTCTAAACTAACTCCTGATGGCCTTAGTTTTCAGTGAAATGGACACAGGTAAAAGGAGCGCACGCTGGGTGTGGAGCTTAACGGCCGAAATATAGAGTAGCCAAGACCGCCTTACGCGCATCGTGATTTTGAGCAACTTTGGCTTGATTTGCCGTGACTTGGGGGATATTTTCCAGTCGCGGGGACTCTAAACTAACTCCTGATGGGCTTGGTTTGCAGTGAAATGGACACAGAAAAACTTTTTGAACGCTCACTTTCGAGCTTCTGGGCCGAAATCTAGCCCCACTTAACCTTAACACTGAAAGACTAGCCGAAACCGCTTTGGGCGCATCGTGATTTTTACAAACTTTGGCTCGATTTTGCGGAACTTGGGGGATATTTTTCATTCCCGAAGACTCTAAACTAACTTCTGATGGCCTTGGGTTCCAGTCCAATGGACACACAAAAACTTTTTGAACGCTGACAATCGAGCTTCTGGACCGAAATATAGCCTCGCTTCACTTTAAGACTGAAAGACTAGCCGAGACCGCCTTGCGCGCATGGTGATTTTGACCAAACTTCGGCTCGATTTCCCGGAACTTGGGGGATATTTTTCATTCCCGGGGACTCTAACCTAACTCCTAATGGCCTTGGTTTGCAGTGAAATGGACATAGAAAAACTTTTTGAACGCTGACTTTTGACCTTCTGGGCTGAAATATAGACCGCCCTTCACTTTGACTTATAGGGTACCCGAGACTGCTTTCCGCGCATCGTGATTTTGACCAACTTCGGCTCGATTTCCTGGATTTTCGGGGATATTTTGCAATCCCGGGGACCCTAAACTAACTCCTAACGGCCTAGGTTTACAGTGAAATGGACACAAAAAACTTTTTTAAAGATTACTTTCGAGCTTCTTGGCCGAAATATAGCCCCACTTCACTTTAAGACTGAAAGCGTAGCGGAGACTGCCTTGCGCGCATCGTGATTTTTACCAACTTCCGCTCGATTTCCCGGAACTTGGGGGATATTTTTCAGTCCCGGGGACTCTAAACTAACTCCTGATTGCCTTGGCTTACAGTGAAAGAGAAACTGCAAAACAGTTTGAACGCTCCTTTTTGAGGTTTATGGCCAAAATATAGCCCCACTTCAGTTTAAGACTGATGGAGTACCCGAGACCGCTTTTCACGCATCGTGTTTTTGCCCACTTCGGCTCGATTTGCCGAAACTTAAGGGATATTTTTCAGTCCCGGAAACTCTAAACTAACTCCTGATTGTCTCTGTTTGCAGTGAAATTGACACAGCAAAACTTTTTGAACGTTCACTGTCGAGCGTCTTGGCAGAAATATACTTCAACTTCACTTTAAGACTGAAAGACTAGCCAAAACCGCCTTGCGCGCATGGTAATTTTGCCCAATTTCGGCTCGATTTCCCGGAACTTGGGGGATATTTTCCAGTATCGGGGACTCTAAACTAATTCCTGATTGCCTTGGTTTGCAGTGAAATGGACACAGCAAAACTTTTTGAACCCTCAATTTCGAGCTTGTCGGCCGAAATATAGCCCCACTTCTTTCTAAGACACATAGAGTAGCCGAGACCGTCTTCCGCGCATCGTGATTTTGACCAGCTTCCGCTGGATTTCCCGGAGCTTGGGGGATATTTTCCAGTCCCGGGGACTCTAACCGAACTCCTGATGTCCTTAGTTCTCAGTGAAATGCACACAGCGAAACTTTTTGAACGCTCACTTTCGAGCTTCTGGGTCGAAATATAGCCTCACTTCACTTTAAGACTCATAGAGTAGCCGAGACCGCCGTGCGCGCATCGTGATTTTCACCAACTTCGGCTCGATTTCCCTGAAGTCGGGGGATATTTTCCAGTTTCGGGAACTATAAACTAACTCGTGATGGCCTTGGTTGCAGTGAAATGGACACAGCAAAAGTTTTGAATGCTTACTTTGGAACTTTTGGGCCGAAATATAGCCCCACTTCACTTTAAGACTCATAGACTAGCCGAGACTGCCTTCCGCTCATTGTAATTTTTACTAACTTCGGCTCGATTTCTCGAAACTTGAGGGATATTTTCCAGTTCCGGGGTCTCTAAACGAACTCCTGATGGATTTGGTTTTCAGTGAAATGGACACAGCAAAACGTTTTGAACGCTCCCTTTCAAGCTTCTGGGCTGAAATATAGGCCCACTTCACTTTACGACTCATAGAGTAGACGAGACCGCCTTACGCGCATCGTCATTTTGACCAACTTCGGCTCCATTTCCCGGAAGTTGGGAGATATTTTCCAGTCCCGAGTACTCTAAACTAACTCCTGATGGCGTTGGTTTGCAGTGAAAAGGACACAGGAAAACGTTTTTAACGCTCGCTTTCGAGCTTCTAGGCCGAAATATAGCCCTACCTCACTTTAAGAGTCATAGAGTAGCCGAGACCGCCTTGCGCGCATCGTAATTTTTGACCAACTTCGGCTCGATTTCCCGGAACTTGGGGGATATTTACAGTCCGGGGAACTTTAAACTAACTCTTGATGGCCTTGGTTTGCAGTGAAATGAACGCAGCAAAACTTTTTTAACGCTCTCTTTCGAGCTTCTGCGCTGAAATATAGCCCCACTTTACTTTAAGACTCATAGAGTAGCCGAGACCGCCTTGCGCGCAAAGTGATTTTCACCAAGTTCGGCTCGATTTCCAGGACATTTAGGGATATTTTCCAGTCCCGGGGACTCTAAACTAACTTTTTATGGCTTTGGTTTGCAGTGAAATAGACAGAGCAAACCTTTTTTAACGCTCACCTCGAACTTCTCGCCCGAAATATAGCCCCACTTTACTTTAAGAGTCATACAGTAGCCGAGACTGCCTTCCGCGCATCGTGATTTTGACCAACTACGGCTCGATTTCCCGGAACTTGCTAGATATTTTCCAGTTTCGGGGACTCTAAACTAACTCCTGGTTGCCTTCGTTTGCAGTGAAACGGACACAGCGAAACTTTTTGAACGCTCACTTTCGAGCTTCTGGGCCGAAATATAGCCTCACTTCACTTTAAGACTCTTAGAGTAGCCGACACCGCCTTGCGCGCATCGTAATTTTGACCAATTGCGGCTCGATTTGCCGGAACTTCGGGGATATTTTCCAGTCCTGGGGACGCTAAACTAACTGCTGATGGCCTTAGTTTGCAGTGAAATGGACACAGCAAACCTTTTTGAGCGCTCCATTTCGACCTTCTGGGTTGAAATATAGCCCCACTTCACTTTAAGACACATACAGTAGCCGAGACTGCCTTCCGCGCATCGTGATTTTGACCAACTTCGCCTCGATTTGCCGGAACTGGGGGGAATATTTTCCATTCCCGGGGACACTAAACTAACTCCTGATAGCCTTACAGAAAAACTTTTTAACCCTCCCTTTCGAGCTCCTGCGCCGAAATATAGCCCCACTTCACTTTAAGACTCATAGAACAGCCGAGACCGCCTTTCGCGCATCGTGATTTTAAGCAACTTTGGCTCGATTTCTCTGAACTTGAGGGATATTTTCCACTCCCGGGGACTCTAAACTAACTCCTGATGCCATTGGTTTGTAGTGAAATGGACACAGGAAAACTTTTTGAAGGCTCACTTATGAGCTTCTGGGCCGAAATATAGCCCCACTTCACTTTAAGACTCATAGAGTAGCCGAGACCGCCTTACGCGCGTCGTGATTTTGAACAACTTTGGATCGATTTGCCGGAACTTGGGAGATATTTTCCAGTCCCGGGAACTTTAAGGCAACTCCTGATGGGTTTAGTTTTCAGTGAAATAGACACAGGTAAAAGGAGCGCACGCTGGGTGTCGAGCTTCTAGGCCAAACTATAGCCCCACTTCATTTTAAGACTGAAAGAGTAGCCGAGACCGCTTTACGCGCATCGTGATTTTGAGCAACTTTGGCTTGATTTCCCGTGACTTCGGGGATATTTTCCAGTCCTGGGGACTCTAAACTAACTCCTGATGACCTTAGTTTTCAGTTAAATGGACACAGGCAAACGGAGCGGACGGTTGGTGTCGAGCTTGTAGGCCGAAATATAGCCCCACTTCATTTTAAGACTGAAAAAGTAGCCGAGACCGCCTTCCGCGCATCGTGATTTTAGCAGCTATGGCTCGATTTGCCGGAAGTTGGGGAATATTTTCCAGTCGCGGGGACTCTTAACTAACTCCTGATGGCCTTAGTTTTCAGTGAAATGGACACAGGCAAAAGCAGCGAAGGCTCGGTTTAGAGCTTCTAGGCTGAGATATAGCCCCACTTCATTTTAAGACTGAAAAAGTAGCCGAGACGGCCTTACGCGCATCGTGATTTTCAGAAACTTTAGCTCGATTTGCCGGAACTTGGGAGATGTATTGCGGTCCCGGGGACTCTAAATGGACTCCTGATGGCCTTATTTTTGAGTGAAATGGACACAGGTAAAACGAGCGCATGCTCAGTGTCGAGCTTATACGCCGAAATATAGCCCCACTTTACTTTAAGACTGAAAGAGTAGCTGCGACCGCCTTACGCGCATCGTGATTTTGAGTATTTTTGGCTCGATCAGCCGAAACTAGGGCGATATTTTCCAGTCAGGGGGACCCTAAACTAACTCCTGATGGCCTTGGTTTGCAGTGAAGTGGACATAGCAAAACTTTTTCATCGCTCACTTTCGAGCTTCTGGGCCGAAATATAGCCCCATTTCACTTCAAGGCTCATAGAGTAGCCAAGACCGCCTTGGGCGCATCGTAATTTTGACGAACTTCGGCTCGATTTCCCGGAACTTGGGGGATATTTTCCGGTCCCGGGCACTCTAAACTCACTCCTGGTGGGCTTGGTTTGCTGTGAAATGGACACAACAAAACTTTTTGAACGCTCACTTTCGAGCTTCTGGGCCGAAATATAGCCCCACTTCACTTAAAGACTCCTAGAGTAGCGGACACCGCTTTTCGCGCATCGTGATTTTGACCAACTTCGGCTCAATTTCCCTAAACTTGGGGGATATTTTCCACATTCGGAAACTCTGAACTAACTCCTGACTGCCTTGGTTTGCAGTGAAATGGACACAGAAAAACATTTTGAACGCTCAGTTTCGAGCTTCGTGGCCGAAATATAGCCCACTTCACTTTAAGACTGAAAGAGTAGCCGAGACCGCCTTACGCACATCGTGATATTGACCAACTTCAGCTCGATTTCCCGGAACTTGAGGGATATTTTACGGTCCTGGGGACTCCAAACTAACTCCTGATTGCCTTGGTTTCCAATGAAATGGACACAGCAAAACTTTCTGAACGCTCACTGTCGAGCTTCTGGGCCGAAATATAGCCCGACTTCACTTTAAGACTGAAAGAGTAGCCGAGACCGCCTTACGCACATCGTGATTTTGACCAACTTCGGCTCGATTTCCCGAAACTTGAGGGATATTTTCCAGCCCCGGGGACTCTAAACTAACTCCTGACTGCCTTGGTTTGCAGTGAAATGGACACAGAAAAACATTTTGAACGCTCAGTTTCGAGCTTCGTGGCCGAAATATAGCCCACTTTACTTTAAGACTGAAAGAGTAGCCGAGATCGCCCTACGCGCATTGTGATTTTGACCAACTTCGGCTCGATTTCCCGGAATTTTGGAGATATTTTCCAAACCCGGGAAATCTAAACTAACTCCTGATGGCCTTGGTTTGCAGTGAAATGGACACAGGTGAAACGACTGCACGCTCACTTTCGAGCTTCAAGGCCGAAATATAGCCCAACTTGACTTTAAGACTGAAAGAGTATTCGAGACCGCCTTACGCGCATCGTGATCTTCACCAACTTCGGCTCGATTTCCCTGAACTTGGAGGATATTTTCCAGGCCCGGCGACTCTAAACTAACTCCTGACGGCCTTGGTTTGCAGTGAAATGGACACACAAAAATTTTTTGAACGCTCAGTTTCGAGCTTCTGGGCCGAAATATAGCCCAACTTCACTTTAAGACTGAAAGAGTAGGCGACATCGCCTTACGCGCATTGTGATTTTCAGCAACTTCGGCTCGATTTCCCGGAACTTTGGAGATATTTTCCAAACCCGGGAGCTCTAAACTAACTCCTGATGGCCTTGGTTTGCAGTGAAATGGACAACTGTAAAACGATCGCACGGTCACTTTGGAGCTGCTAGGCCGATATATAGCCCCACTTCACCTTAAGACTGAAAGAGTAGCCGAGACCGCCTTACGCGCATCGTGATTTTGACCAACTTCGGCTGGATTTCTCGGAGCTTGGGGCATATTTTCACTCCTGATGGCCTTGGTTTGCAGTGAAATGGACACAGCAAAACCTTTTGAACGATTACTTTCGAGCCTCTGGACCGAACTATAGCCCAACTTCACTTTAAAACTGAAAGAGTAGTTGACACCGCCTTAGGCGCATCGTGATTTTCACTTTGGCTCGATTTCCCGGCACTTGGGGGAAATTTTCCAGTCCCGGGGACTCTAAACTTACTCCTAATGGCCTTAGTTTTCACTGAAATGGACACAGGCAAAAGGATCGCATGCTCCGTGTCGTTGTTGTAGTCCGAAATATAGGCCACTTCATTTTAAGACTCAAACAGTAGCCGAGACCGCCTCACGCCCATCGTGATTTTGAGCAATTTTGGCTCGATTTGCCGAAACTTGGGAGATATTTTCCAGTCCCAGGATCTATAACCTAACTCCTGATGGCCTTAGTTTTCAGTGAAATGGACACAGGTAAAAGAAGGATACGCTTGGTGTTGAGCTTCTGAGCCGAAATATAGCCCTACTTCATTTTCAGACTAAAAGAGTAGCCCAGACTGCCTGACGCGCATCGTGATTTTCAGCAACTTTGGCTCGATTTGCCGGACATTGAGGGATATTTTCCAGTCCCAGGGTCTTTAAGCTAACTCCTGATGGGCTTAGTTTTCAGTGAAATGGACACAGGTAAAAGAAGCGCACGCTGCGTGTCGAGGTTCTAGGCCGAAATATAGCCCCACTTTATTTTAAGACTGAAAGAGTAGCCGAGACCGCCTTACGCGCACCGTGACTTTCAGGAACTTTGGCTCGAATTGCCGGAACTTGAGTGATATTTTCCAGTCCTGGGGACTCTAAACTAACTCCTGATGGCCTTAGTTTTTGGTGAAATGGACGCAGGTAAAAGTAGCGCACGCTGGATTGCGAGGTTCTAGGCCGAAATATAGCCCCACTTCATTTTAAGACTCATAGAGTAGCCGAGACCGCCTTCCGCGCTTCGTGATTTTCACCTTCGGCTCGATTTCCCGGAGCTTGGGGGATATTTTCCAGTCCTGGGGACTCTAAACTAACTCCCTATGGCCTTGGTTTGCAGTGACATGGACACAGCAAAACTTTTTGAACGCTCCCTTTCGAGCTTCCTGGCCGAAATAAAGCCCCACTTAACTATAAGATTCATAGACTAGCCCAGACCGCCTTGCGCGCATCGTGATTTGACCAACTTTGCCTCGATTTCCCGCAACTTGGGGTATATCTTCCAGTCCGGAGACTCTGAACTAATTCTTCATGGCCTCAGTTTTCACCGAAATGGACACAGGTAAAAGGAGCGCACGCTGGGTGTCGAGCTTCTAGGCCGAAATAGAGCCCCATTTCAATTTAAGACTAAAACAGTAGCCGAGACTGCCTTATGCGCATCGTGATTTTCAGCAAATTTCCCGGAACTTGGGGGTTATTTTACAGTCCTGGGCACTCTAAACTAACTCCTGATGGCTTGGTCCTTGGTTTGCAGTGAAATGGACACTGCAAAACTTTTTCAACGCTCACTTTGGAACTTCTCGGCCGAAATATAGCCCCACTTTACGTTAAGACACAAAGACTAGCCGAGACGGCCTTGCGCGCATCGTGATTTTGACCAACTTCGCCTCGATTTCCCTGAACTTGGGGCATATTTTCGAGTCCCAGGGACTGTAAACAAAATGGTGATGGCCTTGGTTTGATTTCAATTGGACACAGCAAAACTTTTGAACGCTCGGTCTCCCGCTTCAAGGCCGAAAGATAGCCCCACTTCACTTTAAGACTCATAGAGTTGCGAAAACCGCCCTGTGCGCATCGTGATTCTGACCAACTTCGGCTCGATTTTCTGGAACTTGGGAGCTATTTTCCAGTTCCGGGGACTCTAAACTAAAACCTGCTGGCCTTGGTTTCCAGTGAAATGGACACAGCAAAACTTTTTGAACGCTCAGTTTCGAGCTTCTGAGCCGAAATATAGCCCCACCTTATTGTAACACTCGTAGAGTAGCCGAGACCGCCTTACACGCATAGTGATTTTGACCAACATTAGCTTGATTTCCCGGAAGTTGGGTGATATTTTCCAGTCCCAGGGACTCTAAAATAACTCCTGATGGCCTTGGTTTGTAGTGAAATGGACACAGCAAAACTTTTTCAACGCTCAATTACGAGCTTCTGGACCGAAATATAGCCCCACTTCACTTTAAGACTGAAAGACTAGCCGAGACCGCCTTGCGCGCATCATGATTTTGACCAACTTCAGCTCGATTTCCAAGCACTTGGGGGATATTTTCCAGTCCTGAGGACTCTAAACTAACTGCTGATGGCCTTGGTTTGCAGTGAAATTGACACAGCAAAAGTTTTTGAACGCTCACTTTCGAGCTTCTGGGCCGAAATATTGCCCCACTTTACTTAAAGCCTCATTGAGTAGCCGAGACCGCCTTGCGCGCATCGTATTTTTGAGTAACTTCGGCTCGATTTCCGGAAATTTGGGGGATATTTTCCAGTTCCGGGGACTCTACACTGACTCCTGATGGCCTTAATATTTAGTGAAATGGACACAGGTGAAACATGCGCACGCTCGGTGTCGAGGTTCTTCGCCCAAATATAGCCCCACTTTATTTTAAGACTGAAAAAGTAGCCGAGACAGCCTTACGCGCATCGTGATTTTCAGCAACTTTGCCTCGATTTGCCGGAACTTGGGGGATATTTTCCAGTCCCGGGGACTCTAAACTAACTCTTGATTTCCTTGGTTTGCAGTGAAATTGACACAGCAAAACTTTTTGAACGCTCACTTTCGAGCTTCTGGGCCGAAGTAAAGCCCCACTTTGCTTTAAGACTCCTAGCGTAGCCGAGACCGCCTTGCGCGCATCGTAATTTTGACTAACTTCGGCTCCATTTCCGGAAACTTGGGGGATATTTTTCAGTTCCGGCGACTCTACACTAACTCCTGATGCTCCAAATTTTTAGTGAAATGGAGACAGGTGAAACGAGCGCACGCTCTGTGTCGAGCTTCTTGGCGGAAATATAGCCCCACTTCATTTTAAGACTGAAAAAGTAGCCGAGACCGCCTTACGCACATCGTGATTTTCAGCAACTTTGCCTCGATTTGCCGGAACTTGGGGGATATTTTCCAGTCGCGGGGACTCTAAACTAACTCTTGATTGCCTTGGTTTGCAGTGACATTGACACAGCAAAACTTTTTTAACGCTCACTTTCGAGCCTCCGAACCAAAATATAGCCCGACTTTACTTTAAGACTCATAGAGTAGCGGAGACCGCCTTGCGCGCATCGTGATTTTCACACACTTCGGCTCGATCTCCAGGACCTTGGGGGATATTTTCCAGTTCTGGGGACTCTAAACTTACTCCTGACGGCCTTGGTTTGCAGTGAATTAGACACAGAAAACCTTTTAGAACGCTCACTGTCGAGCATCTGGGCCGAAATTTACTCCCACTTCACTTTAAGACTGAAAGACTTGCCAAAACCGCCTTCCGCGCATCGTAATTTTCCCCAACTTCGGGTCCATTTCCCGGAACTTGGGGGATATTTTCCAGTCCCGGGGACTCAAAACTAACTACTGAAGGCCTTGGTTTGCAGTGAAATGGACAGAGAAAAACTTTTTGAACGCTCCCTTTCGAGCTTCTGGTCCGAAATATAGCCCTACTTCACTTTAAGACTCATCGAGTAGCCGAGACCGCCTTGCCCGCATCGTGATTTTGACCAACTTCGGCTCCATTTCGCGGAACTTAGGGGAATATTTTCCAGTCCCAAAGACTCTAAACTAATTCCTGGTTGCCTTGGTTTTCAGTGAAATAGACACAGGAAAACTTTTTGAACGCTCACTTTCCAGCTTCTGTGCCGAAATATAGCCCGACTTAACTTTATGACTCCTAGAGTAGCCGAGACCGCCGTGCGCGCATCGTGATTTTCACGAACTTCGGCTCGATTTCCCTTAACTTGGGGGATATCTTCCAGTTTCAGGAACTATAAACTAACTGGTGATGGCCTTGGTTTGCAGTGAAATGGACACAGCAAAACTTTTGAACGCTCACTTTGGAGCTTTTGGGCCGAAATATAGCCCCACTTCACATTAAAACTCATAGAGTAGCCGAGACCGCCTTGCGCGCATTGTTATTTTCAGCATTTTCGGCTCGATTTCGCGGGACTTGGGGGATATTTTCCAGTCCCGGGGACTCTAAACTAACTCGTGATGGCGTTGGTTTGCAGTGAAATTGACACAGCAAAACTTTTTGAACGCTCACGTTCGAACTTCTGGGCCGAAATATAGCCCCACTTCACTTTAAGACTAATAGAGTAGCCGAGACTGCCTTGCGCGCATCGTAATTCTACCCAAGTTCGGCTCCATTTCCCTGAACTTGAGGGATATTTTCTACTCCCGGGGATTCTAAACTAACTCCTGATGGCATTGGTTTGCAGTGAAATGGACGCAGCAAAACTTTTTGAACGCTCACTTTTGAGCTTCTGCTCCGAAATATAGCCCCACTTAACTTTAAGACTGAGGGACTATTCGAGACCGCCTTGCGTGCATCGCGATTTTGGCCAACTTTGGCTTTATTCCTCGGAATTTGAGTGATATTTTCCAGTCCCAGGGACTCTAAACTAACTCCTGATGGCCTTGTTTCGCAGTGAAATAAACACAGTAAACTTTTTGAACGCTCACTTTCGAGCTTCTTGGTCGAAATATAGCCCCACTTCACCTTAAGACTGAAAGAGTAGCCGAGACCGCCCTGCGCGCATCGTGATTTTGACCAACTTCGGCTCGATTTCCCGTAGCTTGAGGGATATTTTGAAGTCCCGGGGACTCCAAACTAACTCCTGACGGCCTTGGTTTGCAGTGAAATTGACACAGCAAAACTTTTTCAACGCTCCTTTTCGAGCTTCTGGGCCGAAATAGAGCCCCACTTCACTTTAAGACTGAAAGAGTAGCCGAGACCGCCTTACGCGCATCGTGATATTGACCAACTTCGGCTGGATGTGCCTTAACTTGGGGAAGATTTTTCACTCCCGGTGACTCTAAACTAACTCCTCATGGCCTTGGTTTGCAGTGAAATAAACACAGCAAAAACTTTTTGAATGCTCACTTTCTAGCTTCCTGACCGAAATATAGCCCAACTTCACTTTAAGACTGAAAGACTAGCCGAGAGGGCCTTACGCACATCGTGATTTTCACCAACTTGGGCTCGACTTTCCGAAAGGTGGAGGATATTTTCCAGTCCCGGGGACCCTAAAATAACTCATGATCGCCTTGGTTTGCAGTGAAATGGAAACAGGTAAAACGATAGCACGTTCGGTTTTGAGCTTCTGGGCCGAAATATAGCCGAAATATAGCCCATTTCCAGTCCCGGGGTCTCTAAACTAACTCCTGATGCGCTTAGTTTTCAGTAAAATGGACACAGGTAAAAGAAGCGCTCGCTTGGTTTCGAGGTTGTAGGCCGAAATATAGCCCCACTTTCTTTTAAGACTGAAAGAGTAGCCGAGACCGCCTTGCGTGCACCGTGATTTTGAGCAACTTTGGCTCGAGCTGCCGAAACTTGAGTTGTGTTTTCCAGTCCTAGGGACTCTAAACTAACTCCTGATGGCCTTAGTTTTTAGTGAAATGGACACACGTAAAAGTAGCGCACGCTGGGTTTCGTGCTTCTAGGCCGAAATATAACCCCACTTCATTTCAAGACTAAAAGAGTAGCGGAGACCGCCTTACGCGCATCGTCATTTTGAGCAACTTTGGCTCGAATTGCCGGAACTTGAGGGACTTTTTCCAGTCCCCGGGACTGTAAATTAAGTCCTGATGGCCTTAGTTTTCAGTGAAATGGACCGAGGTAAACCGAGCGCACACTGGGTTTCGAGCTTCTAGCCCCAAATATAGCCCCACTTCACTTTAAGACTCCTAGAGTAGCCAAGACCGCTTTGCGCGCATCGTGAATTTGGCCAACTTCGGCGCGATTTCCCGGAACTTAGGAAATATTTTCCAGTCCCGGGGACTCTAAACTAACTCCTGATGGCCTTGGTTTGCAGTAAAATGGACGGCGCAAAACTTCTTGAACAATCATTTTCGAGCTTCTGGGCCGAAATATAGCCTCACTTCACTTTCAAACTCATAGAGTAGCCGAGACTGCCCACCGCGCAGATTTTCACCAACTTCGGCTCGATTTGCCGGAGCTTGGGGGATATTTTCCAGTCGCGGGCACTCTAAACTAACTCCTTATGGGCTTGGTTTGCAGTGAAATAGGCACGGCAAAACCTTTTGAACGATCCATTTCGAGGTTCTTTACTGAAATAAAGCCCCACTTCACTTTAAGACTCATAGAGTAGTCGAGACCACCATGCGCGCATCGTGATTTTGACCAACATCTGCTCGATTTCCCGGAACTTAAGGGACATTTTCAAGGTCCGGGGACTCTAAACTATCTCGTGATGGCCTTGGTTTGCAGTGAAATTGACACAGCAAAACTTTTTGAACGCTCACTTTCGAGCTTCTGGGCCGAAATATAGCTCCACTTCTTTTTAAGACTTATAGAGTACCCGAGACCGCCTTGGGCACATCGTGATTTTGACCAACTTCGTCTCGAATTCCTGGAACTTGGGGAATATATTCCCGTCCCTGTGACTCTAAACTAACTCCTGACGGCCTTGGTTTGCAGTGAAATGGACACAGCAAAACTTTTTGAACGCCCCCTTTCGAGCTGGGCCGAAATAAAGCCCCACTTAACTATAAGACGCATACACTAACCAAGACTGGCTTGCGCGCATCGTGATTTGAGCAACTTCGGCTCGATTTCCCGGAACTTGGGGGATATTTTCCAGTTCCCGGGACTCTAAACTTACTCTTGATGGCCTTGGTTTGCAGTGAAATGGACTTAGGAAAACGTTTTTAACGCTCACTTTTGAGCTTCTGGGCCGAAATATAGCCCCACCTCACTTTAAGACTCATACAGTAGCCGAGACCGCCTTGCGCGTATCGTGATTTTAACCAACTTCGGCTCGACTTCCCCGAGCTTGAAGGTTATTTTCCACTCCCGGGGACTCTAAACTAACTCTTGATGTCCTTAATTTTTAGTGAAATGGACGCAGGTAAAAGGAGCCCACGCTCGGTGTCGAGCTTCTTCGCCGAAATATAGCCCCACTTCATTTTAAAACTGAAAAAGTAGCCGAAACCGCCTTACGCGCATCATGATTTTCAGCAACTTTTCCTCGATTTGCCTTGGTTTGCAGTGAAATTGACACAGCAAAACTTTTTAACGCTCACTTTCGAGCTTCTGGGATGTAATATAGCCCTACTTCACTTTAAGACTTATAGAGTAGCCGAGACCGCCTTTCGAGCATCGTGTTTTTGACAAACTTCGGCTCGATTTCCTGGAATTTGGTTTTTTTTTTCCAGTCCCGGGGACTCTAAACTAACTCGTGATAACCTTGGTTTGCAGTGAAATGGACACAGCAAAACGTTTTGAACGCTCCCTTGCGAGCTTCAAAGCCGAAATATAGCCCCACTTCTTTTCAAGACTCATAGAGGAGCCGGGACCTCCTTCCGCGCATCGTGATTTTGACGAACCGGCTCGATTTCCCCTAAACTTGGGGGTTATTTTCCATTTCCGGGGACTCTAAAGTAACTCCTGATGGGCTTAATTTTTAGTGAAATGGGCACAGCTAAAAGGAGCGCACGCTCGGTGTCAAGCTTCTTGGACGAAATATAGCCCCACTTCATTTTAAGACTGAAAAAGTAGCCGAGCCCGCGTTACGCGCATCGTGATTTTCAGCAACTTTGGCTCGATTTGCCGGAACTTAAGGGATATTTTCCAGTCCCAGGGACTCTAAACTAACTCTTGATTGCCTTGGTTTGCAGTGAAATAGACACAGGAAAACTTTTTGAACGCTCCCTTTTCACCTTCTGGGCAGAAATATAGCCCCACTTCACTTTAAGACTTATAGAGTAGCCGAGTTTGCCTTCCGCGCATCGTGATATTGACCAACTTCGGCTCGATTTCCCGGAACTTCGGGGATATTTTCCAGTCCCGGGGACCCTAAACTAACTCCTAATGGCCTTGGTTTGCAGTGAAATGGACATAGAAAAACTTTTAGAACGCTCACTTTTGACCTTCTGGGCTGAAATATAGACCGCCCTTCTCTTTCACTTATAGGGTAGCCGAGACTGCCTTCCGCGCATCGTGATTTTGACCAACTTCGGCTTGATTTCCCGGAACTTCGGGGATATTTTGCAATCCCGGGGACCCTAAACTAACTCCTAACGGCCTAGGTTTGCAGTGAAATGGACACAAAAAACTTTTTTAACGCTCACTTTCGAGCTTCTTGGCCGAAATATAGCCCCACTGCACTTTAAGACTGAAAGAGTAGCGGAGACTGCCTTGCGCGCATCGTGATTTTTACCAACTTCCGCTCGATTTCCCGAAACTTGGGGGATATTTTCCAGTCCCGGGGACTCTAAACTAACTCCTGATTGCCTTGGCTTACAGTGAAAGAGACACTGCAAAACAGTTTGAACGCTCCGTTTTGAGGTTTATGGCCAAAATATAGCCTCACTTCACTTTAAGACTGATAGAGTAGTCGAGACCGCTTTGCGCGCATCGTGATTTTGGCCCACTTCGGCTCGATTTGCCGAAACTTAAGGGATATTTTTCAGTCCCGAGAACTCTAAACTAACTCCTGATTGTCTTTGTTTTCAGTGAAATTGACACAGCAAAACTTTTTGAACGCTCACTGTCGAGCGTTTTGGACGAAATATACTCCAACTTCACTTTAAGACTGAAAGACTAGCCAAAACCGCCCTGCGCGCATGGTAATTTTGCCCAACTTCGGCTCGATTTCCCGGAACTTGGGGGATATTTTCCAGTCTCGGGGACTTTAAACTAATTCCTGATTGCCTTGGTTTCCACTGAAATGGACACAGCAAAACTTTTTGAACCCTCAATTTCGAGCTTGTCGGCCGAAATATAGCCCCACTTCTTTCTAAGACACATAGAGTAGCCGAGACCGTCTTCCGCGCATCGTGATTTTGACCGGCTTCCGCTGGATTTCCCGGAGCTTCGGGGATATTTTCCAGTCCCGGGGACTCTAACCGAACTCCTGACGGCCTTGGTTTGCAGTGAAATGCACACAGCAAAACTTTTTGAACGCTCCCTTTCGAGCTTCTGTGCCGAAATATAGTCCCACTTCACTTTAAGACTCCTAGAGTAGCCGAGACCGCCTTGCGCGCATCGTGATTTTCACTACCTTCGGCTCGATTTCCCGGAAGTCGGGGGATATTTTCCAGTTTTGGGAACTATAAACTAAGTCGTGATGGCCTTGGTTTGCAGTGAAATGCACACAGCAAAACTTTTTGAACGCTCCCTTTCGAGCTTCTGTGCCGAAATATAGTCCCACTTCACTTTAAGACTCCTAGAGTAGCCGAGACCGCCTTGCGCGCATCGTGATTTTCACTACCTTCGGCTCGATTTCCCTGAAGTCGGGGGATATTTTCCAGTTTTGGGAACTATAAACTAAGTCGTGATGGCCTTGGTTTGCAGTGAAATGGACACAGCAAAACTTTTGAATGCTTACTTTGGAGCTTTTGGGCCGAAATATAGCCCCACTTCACTTTAAGACTCATAGACTAGCCGAGACTGCCTTCCGCTCATTGTAATTTTTACTAACTTCGGCTCGATTTCTCGAAACTTGAGGGATATTTTCCAGTTCCGGGGTCTCTAAACGAACTCCTGATGGGTTTGGTTTTCAGTGAAATGGACACACCAAAACCTTTTGAATGCTCCCTTTCGAGCTTCTGGGCCGAAATATAGCCCTACCTCACTTTAAGACTCATAGAGTAGCCGAGACCGCATTGCGCGCATCGTGATTCTTGACCAACTTCGGCTTGATTTCCCAGAACTTGGGGGATATTTACAGTCCGGGGAGCTCTAAACTAACTCTTGATGGCCTTGGTTTGCAGTGAAATGAACGCAGCAAAACTTTTTTGAACGCTCTCTTTCGGGCTTCTGGGCTGAAATATAGCCCCACTTTACTTTAAGACTCATAGAGTAGCCGAGACCACCTTGCGCGCATAGTGATTTTCACCAACTTCGGCTCGATTTCCAGGACCTTGGGGGATATTTTCTAGTCCCGGGGACTCTAAACTAACTTTTTATGGCTGTGGTTTGCAGTGAAATAGACACAGCAAAACTTTTTTAACGCCCACCTCGAACTTCTCGCCCGAAATATAGCCCCACTTTACTTTAAGAGTCATAGAGTAGCCGAGACTGCCTTCCGCGCATCCTGATTTTGACCAACTTCGGCTCGATTTCCCGGAACTTGCTAGATATTTTCCAGTTTCGGGGACTCTAAACTAGCTCCTGGTTGCCTTGGTTTGCAGTGAAATGGACACAGCAAACCTTTTGCAGCGCTCCATTTCGACCTTCTGGGCTGAAATATAGCCCCACTTCACATTAAGACACATACAGTAGGCGAGACTACCTTCCGCGCATCGTGATTTTGACCAACTTCGCCTCGATTTACCGGAACTGGGGGGGGGGGTATTTTCCATTCCCGGGGACACTAAACTAACTCTTGATAGCCTTACAGAAAAACTTTTTAACCCTCCCTTTCGAGCTCCCGCGCCAAAATACAGCCCCACTTCACTTTAAGACTCATAGAACAGCCGAGACCGCCTTTCGCGCATCGTGATTTTAAGCAACTTTGGCTCGATTTCTCTGAGCTTGAGGGATATTTTCAACTTCCGGGGACTCTAAACTAACCCCTGATTCCATTGGTTTGTAGTAAAAGGGACACAGGAAAACTTTTTGAAGGCTCACTTTTGAGCTTCTGAGCCGAAATATAGCCCCACTTCACTTTAAGACTCATAGAGTAGCCGAGACCGCCTTACGCGCATCGTGATTTTGAACAACTTTGGATCGATTTGTCGGAACTTGGGGGATATTTTCCAGTCCCGGGAACTTTAAGGCAACTCCTGATGGCCTTAGTTTTCCGTAAAATAGACACAGGTAAAAGGAGCCCACGCTAGGTGTCGAGCTTCTAGGCCAAACTATAGCCTCACTTCATTTTAAGACTGAAAGAGTAGCCGAGACCGCCTTACGCGCATAGTTATTTTGAGCAATTTTGGCTTGATTTCCCGTGACTTCGGGCATATTTTCCAGTCCTGGGGACTCTAAACTAACTCCTGATGACCTTAGTTTTCAGTTAAATGGGCACAGGCAAACGGAGCGCACGGTCGGTGTCGAGCTTGTAGGCCGAAATATAGCCCCACTTCATTTTAAGACTGAAAAAGTAGCCGCGACCGCCTTCCGCGCATCGTGATTTTAGTAGCTATGGCTCGATTTGCCGGAAGTTGGGGAATATTTTTCAGTCGCGGGGACTCTAAACTAACTCCTGATGGCCTTAGGTCTTAGTGAAATTGACACAGGTACAAGGAGCGCACGCTGGGTGTCGAGCTTCTAGCCCGAAATACAGCCCCGCTTTATTTTAAGAATGAAAGAGTAGCCGAGACCGCCTTACGCGCATCGTGATTTTGAGCAACTTTGTCTCGATTTGCCGAAACTTGGGGGATATTTTCCAGTGCCAGGGACTCTAAACTAATTCCTGATTGCCTTAGTTTCCAGTGAAATGGACACAGGCAACAGCAGCGAAGGCTCGGTTTAGAGCTTCTAGGCATAGAGAAAGCCCCACTTCATTTTAAGACTGAAAGAGTAGCCAAGACGGCCTTACGCGCATCGTGATTTTCAGAAACTTTGGCTCGATTTGCCGGAACTTGGGAGATATATTCCGGTCCCGGGGACTCTAAACGGACTCCTGATGGCCTTATTTTTGAGTGAAATGGACACAGGTAAAACGAGCACACGCTCAGTGTCGAGCATATACGCCGAAATATAGCCCCACTTTACTTTAAGACTGAAAGAATAGCTGAGACCGCCTTACGCGCATCGTGATTTTGAGTATTTTTGGCTCGATGAGCCGAAACTAGGGCGATATTTTCCAGTCCGGGGGACCCTAAACTAACTCCTGATGGCCTTGGTTTGCAGTGAAATGGACATACGAAAACTTTTTCATCGCTCACTTTCGAGCTTCTGCGCCGAAATATACCCTCATTTCACTTTAAGACTCATAGAGTAGCCAAGACCGCCTTGGGCGCATCGTAATTTTGACGAACTTCGGCTCGATTTGCCGGAACTTGGGGATATTTTCCAGTGCCGGGAACTCTAAACTAACTCCTGATGGGCTTGGTTTGCAGTGAAATGGACACAACAAAACTTTTTGAACGCTCACTTTCGAGCTTCTGGGCCGAAATATAGCCCCACTTCACTTTAAGACTCCTAGAGTAGCCGAGACCACTTTTCGCGCATCGTGATTTTCACCAACTTCGGCTCAATTTCCCTGAACTTGG